>NC_081415.1:326877636-327152636 GCF_030272615.1 Cryptomeria japonica
TAAGGGCTTGTTGCTAGGTCACAAGATTTTCTAATGGGCAGTCTTCCAGGTAGAGAGTTGACGACTGTGTGCCACGTGTTTTAATTACTTAAAGTTAATATCTTGAAATCACCAATATTTTTTTTTTTGGTTTGAAAATAGCTTGAAATCGCCAATATTTTATTTTTATGGTTTGAAAATATCTTTAAATCACCAATATTTTATTTTTATGGTTTGAAAATAGGTTGAAATCGCCAATGCAAATATTTTTCTGGTTTTAAAAACATTACAATTCGCCCATGCAATTATTTTTTGGGTTTTAAAATAGTACAATTCACCAGGATTTTTCACAAACTTTGAGCGATCATGGCTAATTCGTCAATGGAGATTATTATTTTTCTCCATAAATTGCAAAAATTCGCCAATAAAATTAAAATTTTCTTCAGAATTATACAACTTTCGCCAGGTTTTTACACCTTGTCCAAGGGAGGGGTTTCTTAAAGTTTTCCCTGAGACTTTCTTCCTTCTACCTATTTGGGGATTCCTTTCTTTATGGGATCTGCTAAGTCTTCTTTTTGGAAGTCAGTTATTGAGAGACTTAAATCTCATATTTCTGCTTGGAAGGCTAGGTGGTTGTCTCTTTCAGGTAGGATACTTCTCATTAAAATGGTCCTATCTGCCATTCCTAATTACTATATCTCAGTTCTTCAAGCTCCCAGATTAGTCATCTCCCAAATTGAAAAGATTATTTGATCTTTTCTTTGGAAAAATAACATGACAGAAGATAAAAAAGATTCCACTAATTTCTTTGACCAAGATGTCTCTTTCCAAGCAAGTTGGTGGTGATGGGATTCAGGACTTATCTAAAAGAAATAGGGCTTTTGGGGGCAAACTAGTTTGGTCTATGTATACTAAGCCCCAATCTTTGTGGTGCCAAATTATGCAAGCTAAGTATTTGGATTCCTAGAATTCTGCTAGGATCTGCACAATTTCTAATCCTCCACAGGGGTCTACTATTTGGAACTTTATGATCTCATGTAGGGAAGTGGTCTCTAATTTTCTCTCCTGGTAGGTCCATTTGGGGAAGGATATTATTTTTTGGAAAGACTCCTGGAATGGCTTTCCCCCTCTTTTGCAGCATGATTCTCTTGCTTCTGTTTCAGTTGTTCTTTCTCAATCATGGGGAGTTAGATTGGTTGACTATGTAGATAGTGTTGATTTGTTTTCTCACAAGGTCTCATGGAAGATTCCCTCTACTCTTCCATTGTCCTTGCAAGAAATTCAAAATTTTAAATCTATTTTCCAAGATAGAGTGGCTTTCCTTTCTAACATCAAAGATCAACTTATATGGTGCCCTTCTAAATCAGGAAACTACTCTGTTAAAGAAGGATATTTTGTTGTTCAACAAATGGCCAATCAAAATGATCCTCATCGTGCCTTTTTGTTCTGTTGGAATAATTCAGTATTACCTAAAGCTAGTATTTTTTCCTTGCTCACACTGCAAAATAGAATTTTGACTAGTGATCATATAGTCAAATTTAATATTGGAGCCTCCTTTTCTTGTGTTTTATGTGGTAAAGCTCTTGAAGATGTCAATCATCTTTTTCTTCATTGTGAGTTTGCGAGTAGTTGTTGGCATTTTGTCCTCCAAAAGTTATCTCTTTCATTCCCTTTGCCTTTATCTTTATGGGACATGTTTCAGTCTTGGCCAGTTTTGTATTCATCTTCTCTATTTTCTTATTTGTGGTTTATAATTCCCTCTTCAGTTATATGGGCCATTTGGTGGGAAAGAAACAAGCGCATTTTTAGATGTGACTCATCGGATTTATCTGTTGTTCTTGGGATTTTGGAAAGAAGTATTATTGAGCAAGTTAATGCTCATATTTAGAAATATTTTAATATGAATTCAGAGTTCTATTCCTGGGATAATTTTATGATTTCTTCTTGGAAAAGTATCATTATTCCTGTATCACTTGCCTTTTCAAGGATTTGGAAAACACCCGTATATAGAAATTATATAAAATGGCATCCTCCTAATGCCCCTTTTTGTAAATTGAATTTTGATGGATCCTCTCATGGAAATCCTGGTGATTCAAGAATAGGGATAGTTTTTCATGCTCATTTGGGTTCTTTATTAGCATTAAAAGCTATGCCAATTTCTTCTGGCACAAATAATATGGCCGAGGCTTGTGCTATTTTAGAAGGTCTTGTTATGGCTAAGGATTTGAATTTAAAATACCTTCATATTGAAGGTGATTCGGCTATTGTCATTAATGCTTGCAAGGCAAGAAAAGTTGATAACTGGCATTTTCGGTATATTCTTGAACAAATATGGACTCTTCTTGATACATTTGAGCACCTCATCATCTCACATGTTTATTGTGAAGGTAATGCATTAGCTGATTGCCTCGCTAATATGGGCTATGACAAAACTGTTATTGATTCCTCTCGATTGGGGTGTGATTTGATGAGCTTCCCAAACCTATTAAGTATAGCCTGTAGAGATTCGAGTATTTAATCTTTCTTATTATATGATTGCTTGTTTATATGAGTTTATATTCTCTCCTCTTGGTGAGGTATTCCTTTTCATAATTCTATTTGGTTTTGATTTGAGGTACTTTTCTTTACTCGATCATCACTTGGCATTCATTAACGATGAGTTGGTTGTTATTGATGTTGTTCGTGTGTTTGGTACTCTCTCCTAGTGCGAAATCTGGAGATATTTATTTTCACATTGGGAATCTGTCCTTCATATGCCATTTAAAGTTTGGCGTGGCATTGTTTTCCTGATTATCTCTGTACGCCGCTTCTTTTGGTTTGTTATATTTTTTATGATATATCTCCTCTTTCTTTTCATTTATGGCATAAAAATTTCGGGCTTCATTTCTCTCTAGCATTTCCACATTCACCTCTTCTCCTTTGGCATTAGTCTCTAATGGCAACCACAGATCTCATGTCATTGGTGTCAGTTATGTTTTGGACCCTTGTGTTTCTTGTAAATTCTTTGTGTTCTGTAGTATATATATTTTTTGGTTGCAGGTGTTTTTTGGTGCAGGGACATGTCAATTTTGGTTGCAGGAGTTCTTTGTTGCAAGGCCTTCAAGATATCCCATGAAGATGGATCTGTCCTTCGATATTGGTTTAGTCCTCTTGCTTTTTGGAGCTCTCTTCTTCATTCACTGGGCAGCCTATGTTATTTCTTTTTCATGTCCTTATTTTGTAAATAAGCTTGCATGCTCCTATTATGTAAAATGAGCTTGCATGCTCCTATTTGTAAATGAGCCTGCATGCTCCTTTGTTGATCTCTATTTTGTAACTAGCTCCGACTAGAGGATTGTTCACTACTTCTCTTCTATAGTCATGTTGATGAGCAATGACTAGAGTTTTTCTTGTTGGTTCTTTTCTCTGGGAGCTCAGTTTGAACCAGTTTTTAAATATATTGTAAAAATTATATATTATTAATAAAATATATCAAGTGGCATTTCCACCTTGCCAAAAAAAAAAACATTTATAATTTATGATTTTTATATTATATTTATTGTGTTATAATGTAATAATTATTATAATTTTAAAATTAAGAATAATCTTTAAAAATTTTCAAATATGTAATTAATCATTCTATATTTTATTTATAAACGAGAGAAATATAAAAAAAAATTAATTTTGATTTTAAAATAAAATATAGATATTTTCAATAATATATACAATATTCTAAACTTCATACATGCAAAGTCATATGTATTTTATATAAAGTGGAATATTGAAGTTAATAATAATTTAAAGAGACAATAGTCACAACATTATTGAAAATTATTATATAAAAATATAATTTTAAAAATGAAAAAAAAAATCTAAACAAATTTATTTATAATTTAAATAAATAAATATTACAATATGAAAAAATAAAAAAATTTAATCAAATATATGTTATATAATATAATAATATGCATACTATGTCCACGCCTTGAAAAAAACCTTGTGGGAGGCAATAATAGACCGCCAATAGAAACTGAAAATTGCAAACAAAAAAAGGACAAGTGAAAAAAGAAAATGGCACGGTAAAACAAGAAAAGGGCAAAGAATGCAAAGTTTATAAACGTTTTTAATTTATGTTTATGATTGGCTGAACATTTTATTTCATTTTTATTAATAAAAATTTATTAAACTGCCTACTTGAATTCAACAGGCCAATAGAAAATTATAAAAACAAAAAGCAAATTTAACAAGAGACGCAATGCATCAAAGTTCTTGCCAATAGTGTGGTTAGATTCTAAAAAGTAGATAAAAGTAGAGATGAAAATAGAATTAGAAATAAACTAGTAAATAATTAATGACCATTATAGATTCTCCTCAATTTGTTGTACTCATGTTTGAAATAGTTTTCAAATAAATTATTTGAGAACTTAGTAGGCAAAGATTTGTTCTCCTTTCGTCAAGTCCCCATGTGGACTAATTTAGCATAATGAACACATATAGAAGATAATGTACAAATATGTAGTATGTCTAGGATGATGATGATCTTGTATGAATGCTCCTTGATGATCCCTTGATTGTTTCAAAGTGAATAACATGAATGTCCTAGAATACAACAAACTATAGAATCCACATGAAATATAAACAAGTTAGTTCACAACACTTAATATGAAAAGGTTAGCAAGGTTTCATTTGAATTTTGAGATTCAAACGTTTATGGTGTAGATTCACATGAGCAAAATAGTTTTTTTAAAGTAATTAATAATAACAATTTTAAACAATAATATATCAAATATTTTTTATATTAAAAAATATCACTTATAAACTTTTTTTTTTTTATAAAAGTGGCATAGCCACTGAACTTAATTTTATTAATTAATAAAAGTATTTACAATCCTAGTTCAAAAAAGGGCATACCGACATGAAAGAACCAGGAGAAGAAAACCTCCAGTTGTAGCCCATAAAAAAACCTCAGTAAAACTACCCATGAACCCTAATATAAGATCATCCACCCATGAACCCAAAAAAGAAAACCCATTACATCTGATATCAAGAAGGAAGAAAACTCAACCCAAACCCAACCAACCACCACCCAACAAAAGACCCCATTACATATGTGAAACACTACAAAAAAGAGCCAACCCAATCAGAAATACATACAACTCATGAGTCTCAAAACCAATTGCTAGAACTCTCATCTGGAGGATCACCGAGAGGAGGAGGCACCACACCATCCAAAGGAGGAGGAACCACCTATAAGGGTTCGGCAAACTAGGGAGTAGCCAACATAGACACCAAAAGATCAAGAAGAAAATGAATTCCCATGCAGACCTCAAGTGCAGGAGCCAAGATAGAAGGTGGCACATAATCAATCATCCTTTCCCGAGCAAGCAAAGTATCATCATAATTTCCACTAGTAAGACCACATCTGATCACAAAAAGAAGTTCTCCACGCCATCCATTAGCCAATAACTCATTAAGAGGCAGGAAACCACCATAAGGGAAATTACCATAATCAAAATGGTAAGAAGACAAAATATTAACTAAATTAGGCAAATTAAAACATGAGGGCATGAGGAACATATCTGCAATAATACACACCATAGAAGAGTCCAAAAGAAAATCCATACAAACATTAAGAAAATGAGATACCACCTCACGCATGCAAGAATTTGCAATTTCCAAAAGCCAAACTCTTCCCACCACCTTTTTGACTGCATAAGATACCTCAGGAGAACAAAGATTAAAAATTTTACCAATTTTTTCATCATCATAAGCATGTTCATCCTGAAAATCACCAAGAATCGGAGGAGCCAAAATTCTATATTGACCTGGCAGAATTGAAAACGAGATGGAATACCCAGAGAACTCCCAAAGAAGCACAAAACAAATGTATGTTTGAAATGGGGAGAAAAACCAAATAAATAGAACCATGAACAAAAAGCTAATAAAAGATCACATAGATCAACATATGCAATCATCATAACAATAGCAAATTCATATCTGCACAAAGATATATTTTGCAATATAAACATCCTCAGCAAGCCACCTCAATACCTTAATAGAAATTAAGCATATAGAACAATGATCAAAGCAGAGCTTTCCACGTACCAAAATCCCATATCATAAGTTAATTTACACACTTGACAAGACATTATACCTTTCCAATTAAATCTCCAATTGTATAAAGTGTAAAATAAAAAACGAAGCCATCATCATATTATAAGAAGGAGGAACGAACTATAATTTCCAAGTACTCCCATGTGTACCACTAAAACAAATGAGAGACCCAAGAAAAGTACAAGGAAACAACAATGCAATCGCAAGAGAAAAGTCACCTCCAGTATGCCCAAGGAAATAAAGATGATGTAACCAATGTAAAAAAGACGTAGCAAATACGATCGCGAACAAATGTCTAGAAATAATGTCACAAAAAAGTACACATCCTACTACATGAGACATATACCTATGTCAAATCCAAAGGGGAGAAACAATACCACACACTCCCCACTGCATGAGACATAACACACATGCATCATCCCAAAGGATGCAATACTGCATTTAATCCACATATCCATATTAAAGTTCAAAGTTCACCAACAGAGAACTGACAGGAAAGAACCAAGAATCCAAAGCCCCAAAGATCATCGAAACAAGGGTATAATCTTAGTCAAATGAAGACATAATATAAACAAAAAGAACCGTTGAGTAATCAACATGTAATATAATGAAGATGGAAAGCAATATCGATAAGACCAGTGCAAGAAAATGAGGCAAAAGATAACCATGAATCCAAAACAAATATATGATACAATAGGGAAGTTCACACTCTACTTGATGAAAACAAATGAAAAATATACCATATAATAGGAGTGTAGATGCACCCCTATACATGAAACATAGTCCAAAAGAATCATAAAAAAAAAAGTGCCAAACTATCAACCAGATCCTTAAAGTAATCAAGAGGTATTCGGAACCCTTCCATCAACCAAAGAAGAAAAATCAAGGGGCCCAACATCTACTTGATTAGCTTGAAGATCAATTACCAAATTAGCTAAAAAGTTTGTAGTGACATTAATTTCTCTATAGCAGTGAGAAACCAAATAAGAATCAAAGATAGCAAGTTGAATCAGAATATGACCAAGAAGATACTGGAGATGCCAACAATGACTTTTCTTATTTGTTACACTCTGAAAAGGTCACCATAGAATCAACTTCTATAACAACATTCTTAATGCCAAGGGAGACATCCAAATCCAAACCTACAGACACTAATACATTTGGACTAGATTTCTAACTGAGGTTTCCGACGGAGAAGGTATATTGTGGCCAAATTTGATTTTTTTTTGAAAAAATGCCCGAATTGTCATAATTCGGACAACAATTTGCCATTTGGTTTTGACGAAGAAGGCATTAGCAATGAAAATTTTCTTTTTTTCAAAAAAGTGCTTGAGTTCGTCGTAATTCCGACGACAACGACCATTACTTAAAAAAAAAAGAGAGGGCAATTCATTTGTGCATTGCAATCCTGCGTAGGCATCCGTGGTGACTTCAACCCCCAACAACATCAAACCCGCGTCGAAGGAATTTGTGCATTGCTTGCAATCCCATGCAGGAGGTAGATTCTTCACCTTAATTTCATGTTGCAAAAAATATACCATTCAAGAGATTCTACAACTTTTGCTTGCTTTTATACATGCTAGCTATGCCTGCATTCTTGTGGGATATTGACCGATTGTGGAAGCAACTCTTGGAGTATGAGAGATTCCTTTTTTATGCAAAAGATGTTAGGAAATAAGACATGTGGTGGTTAATTGCCCTAGTTTTTAATGCAAATTGGTCAATCTCGTATTCATATTGATTATCCAATCTCAGGCCGGATGGCTTCTAGTCAAAGGTCTGGTTCCCTGAATGCGTAATACCCTGTAGGAATCCACTCCTTGTAAAACCATAGAACTGTGATTGAGGAGGGAGCATTCAATTTTGTCGCAACAATCCCTTCCTCCCGTATACGCACGTGTTGATTGTTCACTATTGTACGAGCTAATATATAGGGCGGTGTCTGCCTCTGGTTGCTAAATCGATGGAGATCAAACCAATGCACAATAAAACAATGGGAATGAATATTATTCAATTGATTTGCAACCTTCATTCAATGTTATTCCGGCAAGCCTTTCTTTCTCTTGCCAGCTAGTCTAACACACCCGACCCGAAAGCCCTAGGGAGATACAATTGTGTTCGGTTCAACACAATCCTAACCTAGAAGGGGTGGACTGAAAAATCTCCAACCACACAACTTATCACTTTGTAATTAACATACGGTATAAAGCTAGTCTATATGACCCCCGAACCATTTTCTTACTATCTCGGGTTACCCTAGTTTAGGGTATTGGCAGTTTTTACTAAATCTTCTCTATTTTAGGGTATTGGCAACTATCTCTCCTTTTGCATAGTTTTAGGTGGCATACAAAGTCATTTCCTTCTTTGGCTTCCTTGCGGCCTCAAGCTCAACAATCATCTTTTGCAAACTTACTTTCTTCAATACTCTCTTCTTTATCCTTTCAAAGTTGAATTGTAGCCACTTAGGAACATCTAGATTCTCATCGCTTTGGATGGGCAGGTTCATGGTAGTTACAACCTACTTTGGCCTTTGTTCTTCATCTTGTTGCTTGCACACCTAAGTTAAAATTTTTGGAGGAGTCATCTTGGGGGTGGGGGCCTAGATAGATCCTATTTTTATTGTTCTCCATGCTTCTTTAACTCCATATTCTAAGTTCCTTCTGACTTATATTTCATTTTCATGAGTCAACTTATAGTTCTTAATTTAGTTATAGGCTAGTATCTTGTGTGTTGATTGTACCTCTTAGTTTGATAAGGTTTTGGGTGGAATTTAATCTCTAATTTTGAGGAAAAAGTTTCCCTATAAATGTAATTTCAAAATTCATTTTGAGGGTCTAATAATTGATTATTTAATGTCCAAGTTTAGTAACACTCATTAGTGTGTTTTCTTTCAAAAGACATTTAGCAATAGGTTGTAGATTGAATACTTGTGCTTTGCTAGTATATTTTGAAGAATTAATGGAAATGAAGTTCATAGTTTGCAACGGTATTGGTAGTCTTTTTTGATTGCTTGGTATTCTTTTATTTCTTTCATTTTCCTTAGTCCTGAATTAATATTTACATTTATGAAACATCTTCTTTGTTATAATCAATTTGTGCATCTTTCATGGTGATTGAGGTTAATAAGGAACATGTGAATGAATAGTAGTAGTTGTTCTAGAGCTTTCCTTGGTCTCATTTTCATGTTAGAATTGGCAATTTTGGCATGATAAATTATTCACATACAAGGTTATTTCTAGATTTTGTTGATAATGTGGATTTAGGTAATACTGATGATTCATTTTCTTGTAGCCTTGTTCTATCTTTTGCAATTTATTTTAACCTTTTACCTTAGGCAGATTGAGAAATTGACATTTCAACTTGATTAGTGACATTTTCCCCTTGAACAACTTGATTAGGAAATGATAAATTCTAAAGGTAAGCTAACTTAACTCAAGGGACTGAGATGGTATCCTACCATGAAAGATGATAGTTCTAAGCAAAATACTACCTACTGATATGAAAGTTGATGCAAGATAGTAAGGACAAGGAAATTTATTTTGAACTTTGACAAGATTGAATCTTTGGGTGGAAGTTTGAATGGATTGATAGAGAAAAGGTATGTTGATGCATAGGATCCAATAAACTCAACCAACAAGGGAGATATTTCTCCCAACTCACCTATTCAATTAGGTGTCAACCCTTCACTTACTCACAAGACCCCTCACAAGGCCACAAGTTACTCAAAAGGATTCAATACCCCAAAACACACCCATACTCACCAACCCTCACCCAACCATTGAATCACACTCAAATAGGACAAATAAACATGTCTAAGTCACAATCCAACACTCCAACATTCAATGACCACCAACACCCTCAACCCTTATTCACACAAATCCTCCTTCAACTGGGTCTTCTAATCCCCCCTGGTACTCAACTCACAAAATGTACTAGATATCCAAAAACCCAGAATGGGCATCCATGGACGAAATCCCAAAGTAAGTAAATTGAGTCACCTATCTCTTTTCTTTTCAGTTTGGGAGGCAGGAAACCTTCAATCTTTGTGTGTTATGGGACTCTTTAGGGATGTTTATGTTTGAAGACCCTAGTTTTGTAATTAGGATTGTTTCAAAGGAATGTTTAAAAAATATTTTTTTATCCTCTACAAATGAGATTGCTTTGTCTGAAAGTTTGGCATAATTTTTTCTTGATAAGTGCAAAAATTAGATAAACTATTTATAACATATGAGATTTAGAGCACAAAATCAAGGTGAAAGTTTTTGTAAGAGGACTTGTAGTTTAAATAATTTCACAACTCAAAATGGGTCCATAGCGGGGATTCTCTTAGGCTAATATTTGCCAAAAAACTATTATTAGCATATTTTAGAAAACTAGTTGGCTACCATGTATATAGTGTAAGGTTGTGTTAGCTATACAAATTTGTTTATGAAAAAAATATCATTTCTGTTTTAGAATTTGGCAGCATAAAGTCCATCTGTTGCAGAATTTGGTATAGCTATTGTGTGATTTTACTACAGTATCTTCATGGTAATGTCTGGATGGAATGCACTTACTGTCCAAGCTCTTTGAATGTCTCAGTCATTTATTTGTGTTTGGATTGCTGCTACATAGCTTGATGTTTAGTTATATTTATTTCCTATATGTTGTGGGTGCACTTTGTGGCAAACCAACATGTTAGTAACTCTGTAATGAACTTATGAGGCCCTCCTTGAAAGTTAGCCATACTTGGGAAATATAGTTCTGGTCCTTGTTTGGGGCAGATGATGTTATTTCCCTTTTTCCAAAATGAATCAAGGGAAACCTGATAGTGCATTCCTTTATTTCCTATGGGATAATGGGAACAAAATTAGGGAAATGATATTGTAATAATGTTTTAAGTTTGTCCAATTGAAATTTTGTAAAAAAAGGACAGCTTATGGATTAAAATAAAGTGTAATATTTAATTGGGCCAGATAAGGCCTTTTGTAACCCCCAAGATCTAGTTTTGGATTTTCAAGAGTTGGGCACCCATGTGAGAAGGGAAACATATAAAAGTAATTGCAAAAAGAAAATGATCATCCGATTTGTCATGTTATCAAACCTTGTTTCCAGAGCAATTCAGTGTGATTCAATCGAAGAATGAAAACCCTTGAGGTTGAAAGGGATCCAAGGTGGAATACCTAAGTTGTGGGACAGGGACTGGTAAGGGTTCGAGGTTCTGGTAGTTTGGTAAATCCTTGGGTATGGTATAGCTGACAGCTCCTAGTCAAATGGGAGTGGAGACCTATGTGGCATTCCATTTCCTATTTCCTCTCCACCTTCCCTACATTGTAGAGATTGATTTATCCACATCATCCTAGTCAAAAGAGACTCATAAGACACTTGTCTCATGAATCCTATATTCACTCCAACCTCCCTACAACTTAGATTCCTTCTTCCATATTTCTCTCATGGTCTTTGTGAGCATCTTCCCATGTGGCTCTTTATCCCACATATCCTTACATCTTGTCAATGTAGTAGAAACATCCTCCATTTATCTCTCCCCTCACTCAACCAATTTGATCTTGACCTTCCATTTCATAGGACCGATTCCCAATCATTGATTTCTGCCACCTTGGATCTAAGCAATGAATTGCCTATAAAGAGGAAGCCTCTCATCTCCATTTAGAGTCTAGAGTGTCTATTACACTTTCACGCTGTTTTGAAGAGCTTAGGAGATCATAGCAAATTTTCCTTCCATGTCTTTTGACCATTCATTAACTTAATTAAATTTTAATTATATTATTTTATATTTTATTTTTATTATTTTTTAATTTAATATTATTATTATTATTTATTATTAAATTCTATTCCAAAGTGGGGACATTATAGCCTGCCCTGCTCAAGATTGCTTGTCCTCAAGCAATGATCATGGAATGTTCAAAATTATTCCCAATATGAAATAGCTTTTGAAACACTCATAGAATAAACATGCTACTACTTTTTTTTGTAAAAACCCTAGTTCTTGCCCTAAATCGCCATTTTATGTAAAACTACAAATGGAATAAGATGCATACCTGATTGAGGTCCTGCAATAGGTTAGAAATCCATCAGAACTAATATTATAAATCTCTAAAGAAAGATAATTAAGCATAAATTAACTTAACCAATGTCTGGTCCAACCCCCTATAGGAGCTCAATCATAAGAAAGTGGGAGTAAGATGAATGATGAGGTGTCCAAGAGACCCTCTACCCTAGGCCCAAGAGTGGAGTGAAAGCCAGAGCCCTCTTGGCCTCATGCGACTATTGGCCAAACTATCATGAGGTGGGCTACCTAGTGAGGTATCCTATCACTGTTCCCCTTCATCACTTCCATCTTTAGCCCCTTGTCAATAATCAATAATGATATAGTTTGGAAATATACAATAGGGTGTCTGAAATGTCCTTCCCTTCTAGGTTCAAGAGTGGTGGACTTCGTCTTACACCCCCTTGGCCTCATGGGACCATCAGTCAACTACCATGAGGTGGGCTACCTAGAGGAGGACCTCATCACCATTCTCCCTCCTTGTACTTCCCTATATTACTATCATGGCAGTCCACTCAATATATGCATCATAGGGTATGATAATACAAGTTACATATATATTTCATAATTATTTAATTTTAAGACAATTTTTCTTTCATCCTTGTTTCACATCACTTCTTAAATGGTTTGCACAATATCATAGATATGTTGAAATAGCAGATAGCTCGGATACCTATCTATTGTATTTTAATGTTGCCAATGACAAATTAAAATACACACGTATTATCTATTATGTAAATCGAACTTAGGGCTAGGCCCAAATACATGTAACTTGTAATTATGTCTTGCTTGGGCAAGACCACCCAAAGGTCAAAGGAAGATTCATTGCTACAACACTCAGTTTTTGTGACAGTATCAAGCACTTAGGATAGTAACTCCTTTTATGAAAGTATCAAGATCAGATCGATACTGGACTGGGTAATAATGGAACCACCAACAATGTATTTCTCATCTCAAATAATAGAGAGAATATAGGGTTGCATCTATGAAGAAAAAAAATGTTGGAAAAGACTATTTCCACCTACTTGGCCGCCGGAGTGGTTTTTGAGGTGTATTCAAAGCTTTTACTCATTTTGTTGCATTTTCACTTGAAATATGGTTGAATTGGATTTGTAAGCTCCTAGATACTTGGTACATGTTCTAATTGAGTTAAAAGAGTCTCAAGACTACCCTATAGTCATGCTCTACCTTATCCAGCTACTCAATTAGCCCCAAACTTATAGGACATATGGTTTTATTCCTTACTTTGAGTTGAAATTGTCTTGGGTTAGATATAACTAAAATAAGCCATTCCTTCAACTACTTCAAAAATTGTCAAAAAGACTTCATACTACTATCTACATGTGTTTCTATCCTTAAGAAGTCTAATTTATGGAAGTGAAAAAACACCTAAGAGGTCATAGCTACTCCTTTTGACTTGGTAATATTCACTGTTTTTCTTTGTCTATTTAAATTCATTCCTTGCATCTTACCCACTATCTTGTAGAATACTTTGTTTTCTTTTTTAGTTAATTGCATTTACTGGACTGTTGTGCATCTTTAAAATCATTTGACAACTTCAGGAAATGGTTTTCCTTCTTTATTACTTGACTATATCATTTAATATGCATGGATGGTATTATCATTTAATTTTCAAGATGGACCTTATATGGATGGTCCTTGCACCTTTTCAAATTGAAGTTTTGCAAAAGTCCAAATTTGGAGAGGAAATTCCTACTATTTGCAAATCCACCATTCATCTTTCAATTTTAGGTCCAATTTCCATGAATAAGGGTTCCCAAGACCCTAGTCCTATAAAAATGAGCCATGAGGAACATCATGAATAAGGGAATGAACCAAATTTATGGAAAATTTGTCAAACCTAAGTACAATTAGGCATAAATAAGGCACAACTACTTAAATTGAGTCCAAACTTAGTGTATATTTTTAAAGAGATACAACTTATGATGCAATATTTAGCCCCCTCTTAGCAAGAGTATGAAATTATGCTCATTTACTCTTTGGAAAATATGGAGAAACCAAATATTCTTTCACCAATATATTGAAGAGTCAAGATGTCTACAAGTTTGTAAAGGTGGTAGCTCCCAAGACTTATGATATTGTCAATCTACAATATTGAGATAAAAGGGAAGTAGAAAGTGAGTAATATGAGTAACATTGGTGACACACATGGAGCATGCAAAACACAAAGTTATGACATTTAGAACTAGTAAGATTGATATATTCTCACTAGGAACCATATAAAAAAGACAAGGCATAGATATAGGTCTAGTAAGATCCTTATATAGTTACTAGGAGTCACGTCAGAGACACATAAAAGCATGATACCCAAGTTAGTAAGATCCTCTAATACTTAGTCATAGATCGTATTCTAACAACAAATAGAGACCTAATTGTGAGAGTTTGAGGTCCATTGGGAAAAAAGTTGTCATATTGCCATGACAACTTTTGCATTTCTTGTAGAAAGGTTCAAACTAGTTTTGGCCTTCTGTTCAATACCCAAATGCCCAAACCCCAATTTCCTCCTACTAGCCCTAGAGCCCCTATTAGCCCTACAACGAGATAAATTTAATGATAACTCTACAAAATTCCAAGACACAAGACAAATAAAATAGATTTTTGGATACCGTTTTGGCTTTTCTATAACATAGTCAGAGCATTTAGCAAGTTTTTTTGTAAAGTATCTGTTGTTTTTAGACTGTCCTTCGTTTTCAAGTAACTAGAATGGTGGATTAACAAAGCAACTACAAGAAATATTACTTTTGGGTACTTCTAACCTTAAAAAAGTCTTTCTAAATATCAAATGATGAAGGAATCCACAATCAATTTCAGTTTGTGAGGCCTCTAACCCCAAAAGCCCCAAATTTTCATCAAAAAGCCCTAAAATCTAGGGTTTCTCCAATCTCCCACATCCACTCACTCCTAGATAAAATTGGTTGTTGATTAACCTTTATATAGGTGTTTTACCAATTTCCAAATCATAAAAACTACCCCTCATGTAGGTAGATCTCTCCAACCTTCACCCTACCGAGCCTCTTCACTAGGCTTCTCACTCCTTCAAATGGTGATCACTTGCACTAAACCCCTCAATTGCACATTTTAGCTGTTATAATGTATTATAAATGTTATAAAATAGTCAACCCATGAGAAACAAGGTTCAACATTCATGGAATGACCCCATGATTGAATTTTGTCAAAGCTACCAAAGGAAAATACTCAAAAAGTTATGACAGTCAGCCCTATAACAGAATTTCAGAATGAATAATAAAATCAAATCATCCATAGAGGTGTGGAATGTTGATAAAAGTGCTTTAAAATGTTAGGGCATGAAAAAATTTAAATTAAACCTTCACAAAGAATAGAAAATATGAGAAATTACTCCAAAATTCTGAATTTTCATTGAGTTTCTACAGCAGTCTGTACTCCTTGGCATTCAATATGCCTTACAAAGCATGTCTATGGCTTTAAATAGTCTATCCAAGTTTTTTCAACCACCATATGGTTGGTTACAAAGTTTATTTAACACTAAAACAATTAAAACTTGCTTTTCCCTCCTAATTCTTCCTAATTGTTGGAACTTGAAAATTTGAATTTTACTTTTTTTGCAAATGCTTGACAACTTTTTGAATAAAACCTACAATTATTGGATTTACATCCTTATTGGCATATTTGATGAATCTAAACCCTCCTAAATCCATTTTTGGGTGTTTTGACCCAATATCCAACATTTGACAACTTTTTACAACTTTCAGGACAATTTGACAACTTTTGCATTTTTTTAGTTTCAAAAGCAATTATTGGCTTTAGGATCTCATGATTGATTTTATTGAATTTGTTTGATGTTGGACACTCCTCCTTGGTATCAAAGGTCTTAAAATTTGAATTTTTTTGCCTTGGTGCACCTGCACCACAAATACCTTGTTGTAGTTTCAAAGGGTGGAAAAAAAATATGCATTTTATTTACCGTCCTAATAGACCATCCATCATAAAAAATATTACCAATATTGATGTGTGCATTGCAAATAAAGTTATAGAGGAAGGCTCTTTCTATTGTAATACCAAGTGAGTGTTCATAGACCTTCTGTAGGGTCCTCCTAGCCTAGAGTTAGGAGTTCAAAGCCTACATACATTGATTTGGCCTTGTGGCCATCAATGAGTGCTCACCCAATAGGACAAGTCTTGAGACTGACAATTTTGGAAGTGTGGCATTGTTGAGAGCCAACACTTATGTGTGAGCCCCATCTTCACGTACTATGATTAGTTGTCATATTGATACTTGACCCTATCCTCATGGTGTTGGCTCAATTCATATTAGTGTGTTTTGTTGAAGAAACATGATGTGAGAAGTTTGATGCAGAGGCAAGGGTAGAACTCAGTATTTCATATTAGGACAGCAACCACATTGATTAGGCAAGTCAGATAAGGTCTCTCCAATGTTTAGGATATTGAATTCACATTACACACTCATGGATTACCCCAATTAGACATCATTCAACTTAATATATTATACAAGGATTGCATACCACAAAGTCATTAGATATGTTTTGAGATGAAAAAGAAGAGTTAGATGGTTTTGGTTCAATGATGATAATTTCTATTTTCAAGTAATTTGATTTGGTATATTATACTGAAACGTGATTTCATAACTAACATTTCAACTTCTATATAACTAGTTCTATAGCCCGATTTTCTTGCCTGTGAAGAAAGACCATGTCAAACAATATCAACGAACAACAAAATAAGGAGACAATTGCTAGATTGTGGTCTAACTTGAAAAGAAAAGGTGATGGAAAATGTTATTGTCCATGCAAAATTTGTAAGGGGTTAAAGAATAGAAGACTTCTAATCAAAACAGTGAAGAAACATTGTAGGCTGCATGGTCACATTGAAGGTGGACATGATTATCATCCATTGGTAAGTTTTTCATTATATCGTTTTAACAATTTATATACATAATAAATCACGTGATGATGAGATCATGATCATGGTTTATTTATGTTTATCAATTTTATATAGGTCGAGCACCCCAAAGCACATGGTATGGATCAACACAACCCTGAGAATATGGTTTTCAAAGTGGACGGACATGGAGGTGTGAATATCAAAGCTGAAGATAATGATCCCATGGAAGATGATGATCATGAGCTAGAAAACACAATCGAAGATGATGGTACAAATACATTGATCCATGACTCATTTAGTACTCACGCAGCTGATCATGATGATGAAGATGACCTTGATTTTTTTCATTATGTCCCTCTACTTGAGAAGGCATCTGAGGCCCTTTACGAAGGCTCGCAGGCAACTCTTCTCTCAGTTGCATTGTTGTTGGTGAACTTGAAGGTTATGAATGGTTTATCCAACATAACAATGTCACGTATGTTAAGGTATATCATATATGTCATAATAAACTGTGAATCATGATGTACCATTAATATTCTTTATATTAACAAATTATATTTTTTTGTTGTAGATTGATAGGTGAGTTTTTGTTACCACCATCAAATATTCTACCTTGCTCATACCAAGAATTATCTATCGTTATGAAAGATATTGGAATGGAGTATCAAGCAATAGATGCTTGTCCCAATGATCATATTATATATCACAAACAACATGAATTTTGAACTGAATGCCCTAAATGTCATATCAGTAGATATCGAACAAATCAAATAACAAAAAGGGTTCCTCACAAGGTTCTTCGCTATATTCCCATTATTCCACGTATGCAATGATTATTCAAGTGCACTAGCTTGGCACAATTTATGGATTACCATGCACGCAATAGAAGTCGAGATGACATTATTCGAATGCCTGCGGATGGTTCAGCATTTATGGACATAGAGGAAAAGTGGCCACACTTTAAAGAAGAACCTTGTAATTTCCGGCTTTCATTGGCAGCGGACGGTGTCAATCCATTTGAGAGATGAGATCTGTTTACTTAGTGTGGCCTATTTTTGTTATCAACAATAACATTCCTCCATGGATGTCAATAAAGAGGGAGCACATAATATTGGCAATGATTGTTCCAGGTATTTTATCATTTAAATATAGTCATCTAAACTTAATTATAAATATTACAGTAAAATGGTCATAATAATTATGTAATGTTTTTGTTCATTCGATTAGGTAAGTACCAAGTTAAAGATATGAATGTATATATCGAGCCTCTTAACGACAAGTTGTTGGAGTTATGGAATGGTGTCACTATGTATGACATCTCTAGACCAATAGGACAAAGACAATTTCAATTCCATGCAATGGTTCTATGGACAATACACGATGCCCTGGGGCTAACACATTTTTGTGGTATGTTATAGTGTTTAAGTTGTGCATGAACATTATAATTCAAAAAATTATCATATTTAATCCAATTATACATTATATTGTAGGTCTTCAAACAAAGGGAAAATTTGCATGTCTTGTTTGTTGTCCAAAGATGAAATCTCGTCATTCAAAAAGTTTAGGAAAGCAAGTGTTTGATGAGTATAGCCACTTTCTCCACAAAAATCATAAGTATCGAAATGCTGAAAAACATCTTTTCAATGGGAAAGAAGAGAATACATCAAAGCCACGAAGAATGACACCTCACCTGTGGAATTTGGAATATAATAGAATTAATCATCAAGGTAATGCCATTCCATCTATTGGTTTGTCATAAAACATCTTTTCTATTTTGTTTTGTTTACTGATGATGTGATTGATGATCATGAAGGTCGTGAAGGCATAAATGACCACCTTCCCAAGGGACTAAAAAGCTGTCCCCGACAATTTAGTAGGTTGTCCTACTACGAGTAGTTACAAATTGTTCATTTGTTTGATAGTATGCACATTGGAAAGAATATAACAGAGACAGTATGGAAAATATTGGATGGAAGGCGTGACAAAAAAAATTGTCAAAATATGTAGTGACATTCAGGATTCCAATCATGCAATGATAAATGTCATTCAATCAAATAGCCATGGAGACCAGATTAATATAAGTGAGCTTCCTTGGTTATTAACGGACCAGCAAAGCAATGCTATAAAAGAAGTCATACGAAAAATTCGATTTCCCACAAGATTTGCTGCGAACATAAACAATCTCATATCAAAGAAAAGTGAATTTGGGCTAGGGATGAAAACACATGATTGGCATACCTTCATTAAGGTAATTCATGTTCTTGTGTTTTTAGTATGTATTTAAGTATTGTGCGTACGTGTACTTTTCATTGTATTATGTTACAAAAAAATGAAAAGATAATTTTATAATTGTTGCAGTACGTTCTACCTCTATCTCTCCTAGACGACTTCAACAATAATGTCAAGCAAGTCATATATGATCTTGGAAAATACATGAGGTAAGTAGTGATATTTGTTCAGTTCATTGTATAGATATTATAGTTGCTATTTGTTTTACTTGTTATGTAATATATTTTTTTGTGTCTTGAATATCTTGTAGGTGGTTGTCATGTAAAGAAATCTATAAAGATGATATAAAATATTGGAAGAAAAAAATTCCTCATTTAATGTGTGAAATGCAAAAGTGTCTACCTCTAGCTTTTTTCAATGCACAAGAACACTACCTCATACACCAAGTTGAGGAGATTGAATTGTGTGGACCTGTAATCACTAGGTCAATGTGGATGGTTGAGAGGGACTTGAAATTTTTGAAGGCTTTGGTTCGACAAAGAGCACATCCTGAGGGTTCTATGGTGGAGGGATATATGGTACACCAGACTATGGTGTACATTTCTGAATATCTTCCTAAGTTTGCAGCAAAGATCCACGTGGATCACATTTGGAATCCCAACACCATTAACAAATTTGAAGGGGAGTACTTGACGGGGAAAGGTAGATTGAGGAAAGTGAGAGGTAATTATAAGAAGTTATTGTAGTTAATTAATTCTTAATCTTCAAAATAAATCGATTGTAAGACCTCTATTTATTTTTTGTACAGTTGGTCGAGAGTGGGATGCACTACATTTGTATATTGCAAACAATCTTGATTGGATGACAGTATGGATTGAACATTGTCAACATTCTGGATGCACATTAACATGGGAAGGTGTGGCTTCATTGGTTAAAGAAGCTCATCGTAATGGAGTTTCCAATGTTACGCAAAGGGAAATTGATTTAGCATATGGTTTAAGAGATAAACAGGTACGTATAAATTTATTAATCACCCATATGTTTATCAACTCACAATGGAATAAATTTTACATGTTTGACATATCGCAGGTCAAACACCACAACGCTATGTGCTGCAATGGTCATAAATTTCGCTTAAAAAAGTTGGATGACATGAAGAAAACTTGTGATTCTAGCATCACTGCAATCTTTGAGGTGACAAATATTTCATCAAGAAATGACATACATCCTCAACAATCTCAAAATCGATACTATGGCATTTTGGATGATATACTTGAGTGTGACTTTAATTCCTTCAAATTAGTTTTGTTCGTCGTCAAATGGTACAGGCTACGATTGAATAAAAATGATCCTGATAGAATTGTTATTGAACATGATAATGGTTTTATAATGCTAAATACAAGGTCATTAGAACCAGTTGGGGATGAGCCCTATGTTCTTCCAAGCCAATGTGAGAAAGTATTTTACTCAGAGGTTCTACATAAATCGGGTTGGTCATTTGTTGTTAGACATGATCCAAGAGGAAGGCCAATAAAGTATAATGTGATGGAAGTAGAAGATGAAGTGGATGATGATCATGATCGACAGTTTCTCAATGATGATGATGAAGAAGAAGAAGAAGAAGAAGAAGAAGAAGAAGAAGAAGAAGAAGATGATGATGATGATGATGATGATGATGATGATGATGATGATGATGATGATGATGGTGATGATGATGGTGATGATGGTGATGGTGATGGTGATGGTGATGGTGATGGTGATGGTGATGGTGAAGGTGATGGTGATGGTGATGGTGATGATGATGGCGAAGACAACGATGGTGATGATGATGATGATGATGATGATGATGATGATGATGATGATGATGATGATGATGATGATGATGATGATGATGATGATGTTGGTGATGATGACCTTGATGTTGGCGATGATGACCTTGATGTTCATGATGATGAAGAATGAAATGTATGAGGTATGTGATTAGTATATTATCTATTTAATATTGATTTTTTGATAGAATTTTTTTTACATAATTAATTCATTATGTTTTGAATTCTAATGCCATTACATAATTAATTCATGATGCACCTTTTAATATGGAGATGGAGATAGGGAGAGTGACTATTTATGTGACATTTTTTAAACTGTGTTTATTTATGGAAATTGGATTGTTTATTAGCTATGTGATGGATATTGATTTAAAATACATATGTGATGGATCACATGTTTATGATGATGCATGTGACATTTTTTGAACTTTGTGTTTATTTATAGAATGTGGATTGTTTATTACCTGTGTGATGGATGGTGATTTATGATACATATGTGATGGATTACATGTTTATGATGACACATATGTGATACTAATTATGATGCTCAATTACATATATGATGAGACATCATGTGATGCTTCTAATGCTTATGATACTTATGTATTTATTGTTTATCAACTTACAAATGTAGTAATGCTGATGATGCTCAATTGATGGTGTTGATTTCAGGTATAGTCCCTCTATGATGTTTTCACCCTTGGTGGGAATAGGTCGTTGACTACATACATCATCAACCATTTAGTTGAGGATCCTACATAGTCTACATAAAGGTAAGGAATTAAAAAATTTACAATGATTTTGATGACAACATCTTTTTATTATTTAATACTCTTTTTGTCTACAAAGTTCATGTTGTTCATGTTGTGTACTATGTAATTTTTAGCTAACATAAGATAATTGAATTACATTGTACAGGACCCTGAACCCCATTGACGAGGATCTTGCACAATCTCATGGATGGACAGGTATAGCTAGTCAATACACCCTATAGAAACAGTTTATTTTTTAAAAATTACTTGGAAAACAAACTTCCTCGGTTTTTCAAACCTCGACATTAGCAGCAAATCTAATACAATTATCAACACTTGAGGCCCCAGTTGGACTTATTCCAATTTTAATCCCAAAATCAACTTTAGGGCTGACTTCTTCATCAACATTACCCTCATTTGCAAAATTTCTCTCTCATTACCAATTAACTCTCTCATTTCATGGAGTGCAGGTACCCCCAAATAGGTATTTGTCAGATCTGTCTTCGTCGAGTGAGGAAAATGCAGGATTAGAAAATGAAAGTGACACATGTAGTAGGTCTACAATAGGGAGATCAACAAGAGGTCAAAAGATTAGAAGAAAATTCAATAAACGCATGAAATTTTTCCTTGCTCAAGGGGGGTCATGTTCTTATGATGATGAAACCAAAGGTGACATGGAGGTGCCACTGAGGTATAGACATCTACAAAAACAATGGGTGCCCAAGGAACTTCCTCCAATAAACATCAATTTTTGTCTTAACGATAGGACATCGCATAACACCTTTGTCGTTACATGGTTTAGGCTTATTTTCCATGGACGGCATAAAGGTCTATTACAATAGAGTTGTTGAATTGATGGAGTTTGTTGGACCTTGTTACATTTACAATAATTGGATGCAGATTTTTAAATATAAAAAAAGTATGCGTAGATATGCACTGTCAGCAAATTATATACAACAAAAAGATAATGATCAAAGTAAACGAGTGGCTATATACATTGATGGTCGCCCAAAAGCAATAGGGAATATTGCATATTTTATAAATAGTACGTGACCTGGGTCAACTAATAAACAACCCAATTGTATATTTGAGGCACGCGAGGGAAGTCGTGTATTTATATGTGCGATAAAATCAATAAGTGCAGGTGAAGAGCTTCTAATCGATTGCAGTTTGAATCGTATAGATACAAACAAATTTAATATCATGGGGGTGGTACGTACTATATACCATTTAAATTAACCAACCTCCAGTTAATGAATCCAATATACCATTTTATTATGAAGTTTTTTTGCTAAGTCTATTGGTTTAATTTCGCTAACGTTTTTTATATTTTTTCTTTGCCACAGGGCGACATGGATCCATCACATATCGCAAATAGGGATGTATCTTGTGACACTTCTACTGAGCAGGTAAACATCATTGTAATTGTACAAATTAGATAGAAGCAAACTGTTACATTATTATGCTCTTTTTTTTAGTGATTTATACTAATTTTCTAATTGTTAATGATATTCTTGACACAGACGGATGTTCGGGGAAAGGGAAAGGGAGTTACGGTACCTGAGCACCTTTCTATGGATGTGGAATCATTAGGGTTAAACGATGATGACCCTAAAGATTCCACACACCTTATGAAATTCTTTAAAATGCCTCTTAGAAAAATTAGAAAAGAGATTGTTGCTTTGGCAGCCGTGCATCCTATTACTGATGAGATACGAGAGAAGGTGGAATTATTGCTTCAGACATCAGAAAACTTGCAAGTAAGCAGTAATGAAAGCTTTAATTATAACAAAAGTTCAATAATGGTTTATATTTTATTCTCTTTTATGTCATTAACTAAAATATGTACGTATTGTTTTTATAGCAATTTATCTGCCCTATGAAAGTCACTCCCACGATCAGGGTGTTGCAGGATATTTAGGTGATGACGATTTTCTTGTATTATCGCTTGCTTGGCTTATCACTCTAAGTACCCAAATCACATCATACTTGATATTGTCAATTTTCAAAATAAAGGTTCATCCTTGTTTACAATTCTTGCACTTTTCATATATTTAATGTTTGATATATTTAATGTACTATTCTTTAGGTGTTGTCAATGTTACTATACAAATGCCGCCACTGCCTCATCAAAGGTTACCCTCGCCTGTATTGCTGATTGTAATGTCAGCAACATGTAGCATGCAAACATCCTCTACTGCACATCATATTGGCTCACCCAGTGTTGGTAGATCTCTCTTTTGCTCTATCTTCTGTCATGTGTTTATTTCCCTTCAAGCGTTATTTCTTGAATTCTAATGCCATTTCATAGTGGATTCATTTTTTGCAGGAGGAGATGCACATGAGGATGTGCCAGAGGCAACTACTGCTGATAACATACCATCATTTCCTGGATCTTCTCGTATTGCTAGTACGAGAACGTTTTAGGCCACATTGGTGGTGAGCGACGAAGAAATGATTCCCTTAAAGATACAAAAGGTTCCAGGTACTTTAAAATTATTATTATATATACTCTAATTGTAATTTACTTTATGATCACTCGTTTTGGACTAATGATCCCATGAATTTTTTGCAAGCAATGATATTTTCTATAAACATCTTAGTGACATTACATTGCAGATATTTAGGCTCACCATACATAAAAGGTGGTACATCATATGTGAACTAACCCTAATCCACTATTTTGATTTCATATCATTGCTAGAATAGTTTTCCTTTGATCCATTTCTTGAAGTGTAATAAATGTAGCTTCAGTTCATTTCTGAATCTAACAAGTTTGTTTTTGCTTTAAAAGGTGGAATGACCAAGAAAAAAGGTTAAAAGATGAATTGACAAACCAAATGGTTGAGTGGTTTGGAAATGACACCTTTGACAAAACCAAGCTCCTTGAAAAAGCTGGCACATATCTAAAGTATGTGAGGGACCAATACAGGACCCATTTAGAGAGGAACCTAAAGTACAAGCGTCCCCCATGATTCCAGAGAGGGAGTGGAAGGACCTGATTTGGGATGCCAAGGAGAGAATTGAAAGAAAAAAGGAAATACACCACTAGACGCCAGAAGAAGGTATGGGATACTATTAAGAATGTAATTATGTACAAATTAATTACTCTTTATTTTTATATAATCTAACATATTTCAAACTTTTTATAGACTGAGTGACACCTCAAAGGCAACCAAGGCAAGGCAAGAAAAGCACGGGCAACACAAACTCGGCTCTGGTGGCTACATGAAACTTGCTACATGAATTGTAAGTATCTCATGTAAATGAAATATTGTATCAAAATATTAATAAATTGCAAACATTTTTTTTTTATCAAACAATGCAAGCAAAATTCATGGTACCGAGCAAAAATGCAGGGCTCTGAATTCAATAGAGCACCCACAGAAGATGACAAGATAATTGCCTACCAGTAAGACTATTCAGTTGTGGCTAATCAACTACGAGAATTGAGTGGGCATACACAACATTCAAGTGCATCCGTCACATAGGTAAATATGCTAAATGGATATTGTTTTAAATTGAATACTTTACCAATAATCTAATTGATGTGGAGTTCCAACATAAAGTGACTATATTTGTTTTAAATAAGCAAGCAATGATAACAATGTGCATGTCATTGGAATGCAGCCTGCTAATCGTGAAGCATCACCTACACATGAAGGTCCGGATGTGCATCCCAGTAGTGGAGGTATTCATTTTCTATTCAAATTTATTTATTTAGCTATTAATACAATTAAATATCTTAATTTGTAATTAGAGTAGTAATTAATGTAACCTTTTTTGTTAATATTTAAGAGCATGTAGTCGGTGGTGAGCAAGTGGAGCATGATCTAGGTACACAACATCAAGAACGTGATGTTCCCCACTCAGGTAAAGAGGACCACTGTTATTGCTTTAAACAAATATAATTGCAATTGGTGTTCAACATTAATGTAACATTTAGTATTTCAACTCCAAATGATCTATAGGGTGTTCAGCATGTTAAGGTTGAGGCTACACAAAATGATGTGGCCCCATCAAGTAAAGAGCACAACAATTATGTTCTCTAAATTAATGAAATACTTGTAACAATTATTTTTTTTTTTTTTGAATTTAACCCATTTCTTTGTTATTGCAGAGGACCCCCCTTCGCTTCAGTGTCCTCATCCTCAGTATAGGACTAGGCATACATTGAGATCACGAGCAGTTGGCGGAACATCTGCAGACGGGGGAAATGATGAAGAAACCGATGTTTCACTTAGTCTTTTCATAGCTTCAAAGAAAAAAGAAAAAAAGAAATGATTGTAATCTAACTTATTTGATAATGACTGATTTTTATGTGTTAGTGAATGTAATTATGTGCTAATTAATGGTTATGGATGATATGTGTTAATGAACGTTATGTGATATTAATGAATGAATGCTATATTTTATTAATGGTAGAAAGAATGAATGAATGAATGTTATAAGATGTTAATGAGGAATTTAGAGTGATGTTTGGGGGGGGGGGGGGAGGGGCCAAATGAGCTTCCACCTTCACATGGTTGTCCCTGTTAAGTAGAGAATATTAAAATATTCTCGAAACCAAGCGAAGCTCAAGAAGATAACACACTTTTCAATATTTCATTATGTTGCACAGTTAATCTTATTGAATAATGTATATTGAATCTTAATTGCAGGGTCCAACAGAGCCAACACGAACAACAACACCACAAGTTGTTGGGTATAATGAACTCCCATATTGTCTTGTCTGTACACGAACAATATGGGTTGCTTCTAGTGTTGATATCCAAGGCGGGACTGCAAAAGTTATGAATATGCCTCATCCTTGAAAGTTTTTTTATTACTTGTAAGTAATGAATATGCCTCATCCTTGAAAGTTTTTTCATTACTTGTAAGTCATGAATATTTCTCTTTAGTTGATTAAAATCATTTCAGTGAATGCAAATCTTGATTATCATAAAGTGATATCTGCACTATCAATTCCAAATTGAAACCCTTTCAGTGTATGCATGTTGTTTGCCAAAATGCCATCTCAAAAGTATCAGCAAACAAACATTGGCATTCACAAAATCAAGAAAGACAAACTGAAAATTAGTAGTAGAGCATTCAAGTAAATTGATTGTTAAGAAACATAGTTGAAAAGGTGCAAAAGAAATTGGTTTCAAAATAGGGGTAGACCATTACAAATTGGCAACTTGGCATCACTTCTCTTCTTACTTCTCCTCAACCCTCTTGCTCTACACTCTCACTTTTTCACCTGGCACCTACAACTCTCACTCTCACATTCACAGTTGTCAACTTCTTGCAATTTGTTTTTGTGAGTTGAAACAAAATAGGAGGCAGTTTTATAAAGTTGGTGGGGTTTGGGTGGGGCCCATAGGCTATGACGGTTTGACCTTGGGCATGGAGTTTGAAAAAAAGTTTTGATTTTTTTTAAATCACTTATGGGTTGTTGGGATGGTCAGGAGGCTCTTGGGAGTCCCTCAAATGTCTCAAGGATGTCCTAGAGATGTCTCAAAGATGATGGCATTGGATTGCACTAGGGCGGTAGGGGGACGTCCCATCCAAGTCCCTGTATTCTGAAGGTGTCCCCATTTCAAAAACAAACAGTTTTGGGGGAGGAAATGTCCTTGTGGAAACAGGAGCCCAATGAAGAAATTAAGAGGGCATAAAGGCACAAACAAGGGCCATTGAGTAGAAGGCAAAGGAAAAATCTTGGAAATAAGAGGAGGAGCACTTGGAGAAGAATGTAGGGAAAATAGAAGTCCGACCAATAGAGAAGCTAAACTCTGAGGGCAAACTACCAGAGATAGCAAGAAACTCTCCAACCAAAGCAGGGGAGACAAAACTAACAATCTTTTCTTAGGGAGGAGCTCTGGACCCCAAATCTGAAGAAAGAAACAGAGCTAAAGTAAGTGAATTGGATAACAACAAGAATGTAAAGTGCACCCCTAATTTGCTAACCAAAATGCTCAAAATAAAATGAAAATCTTTAATGAATACACAAAACTATATACATATGCAGGTGCACCATGGTTGAGATGGTCCAACTCCCTAGTCTCACTCTACGACTAAGCTCATGCTATATCTAAATCAAAGACATCTCAAATACATCATCGGTGGAAAGCTGCAAAATGCCATTTTCATACATAAGCAAGACATACACAATTGGGCACAATCACCAAGAGAACGGTAAAAAGTGTGTTTGAGATCATTGTCCTAATTGTGGCGTGGTCATGAAGAGATCACTAGGA
This sequence comes from Cryptomeria japonica, assembly GCF_030272615.1. Taxonomy (NCBI): domain Eukaryota; kingdom Viridiplantae; phylum Streptophyta; class Pinopsida; order Cupressales; family Cupressaceae; genus Cryptomeria; species Cryptomeria japonica. The sequence continues at coordinate 326,905,706 of NC_081415.1, forward strand.
TTCCCTCTAGATGCCCCATCATAATTCACCTTGAAAAAAGGAGGAGGACACCATTTAGCTAATTTTTTTCTATTAATCCCAACAAAACGTCTAGAAACCAAACCCTGAGAAGGAAGGGACTTCAAAGAACTCCAGACTCTAGTTATCCAATTATCCCAATGAGAAAAATAAGTGAGGTGATCAAGATTCTTATAAATATAGGAAAGAGAAACCTCTGAGATTGAAGCCTCAATTCTAGACAAAATATCTAAAAAATGAAAAGACTTCTTATGAAAAATTCTATTATTCTGCTCTTACCAAATATTCCATATTATGATTGAAGGGGCAATTATCCATAAACAAGAATAAAAAGAGGAAGAAAACATGATAGGCCAGGATATGAATTGGGAAAGAAGATCTGAACATAAAGTAGAAGACCAACCCAATTTATCAAAGAGCTAATACAAACAGCTAGACAAAAATTGATAGTGCAAAAACAAATGAGATGAGGATTCCAAATGAGAATTGTATAACAAACAAGAAAAAAAAACTATTATACCAAGCCTATCCAATAGCATACCTATAAGTACCCTATCCTGAACTACAAGCCAACCAAAAGCTTCAGCCTTAGGAAGACATGCAGAATGCCAGAAAAGCTTATGAGGCCAAGACGATTCTTCTGAGCAAGATATAACAGAATTATATCCATCCTTAATAGTATAGGAGCCTGAAGCATTTTTAGTACAAATTAATTCATCCTTGGAATCAAGAAAGAGAATTAGTCTATTACTCAACACCTTAATATAAGATCATTTAAGGATTGATCAACCTGCAAAAAATCAATAGATTTCCATTTAACCTCCTTAAAGGGGGCCAAATTATCCATATAAAAATAATCAGCAACATGCACTCCCCAATGAGAAGAAAGAAGATTCATAATAGGAGACCAATCTCTAAGGCTAACTAAAGCATCATGTCCATTCCAAACTTCATCCCAAAACCTGACCTTCTTACCATCATGAATAATCCATGAAAGATGAGGGAGAATGATTGCTTTGCACTTAACCAAAAAGTTCCAAATAGAAGATCCTTTTGGTAACACAGAGATAGAAAAAAATGATCTCTCTAGAACCATTTCTTAGATATTTAACATACATGAGCTTTGCCCAAAAAGAATGAGGGTCTTTATATAATTTCCACACCAATTTCACCCCCAAAGCTAGATTTTTTTATCAAGACCACGAATACCAAAGCCACCTAATTCTTTAGGCAAACAAACCTTCTCTCAGGCTAGAAGAGGGAGCTTATTTTTCCCATTCTTATTATTGTTCCAAATAAAAGACCTAAGAATATATTGCAATTAGACTATAGAGGCCTTAGGAGTTTTCAGAACAGGCATAAGATAAATGGGGACAACATTCAAAATAGATTTAAGGAGCAATATTTTACTTGCTAATGTAAGCCATTTATGATTCCAAGATAGGATTCTATTTGAGACCGAGGAAATTACCTTTTCCCCAAAACAATTCTTTTCAACACCCACAAAGAAAGGGACCCCCAAATACTTACAAGTAAAAACACCAACCTCAAATCTCCAAAAATACTGCAATATTTGTTGTACCAAAGGGGAAGTATTAGAAATAAAATATTAGATTTAGAACTATTCACTCTTTGTCCCAAAAAAGCAGAATAATCCATAACTATCTTTTTAATCACTTTTGTTTCTGACATCGAGGAATGACCAAATAACAAAGTATCATTAGCAAATAAACAATGTGAAACAAAATCAAGAACATCAATGATATGAAGACCTCTCCACAAACTTGAAGACCTAGCCACTCTAATGGCCCAACTAAAAGCTTCAGCTAGAAGGATAAACAAGAATGGAGAAAGGGGATCTCCCTATCTAATACCCCAGGAATAAGAGAAAAAGCCACACAAAAACCCATTCAATAAGACCAAAAATATAGTAGAAGAAATACAAGAATAAATCCACTTAATATAAGATCTACTCAAACCCAATTTAGCCAAGAACATACACAAAGAACCCCAGTCAACTTGATCATAGGCTTTCATCATGTCTAGTTTGAGAATCATAGTTGGGAGTCTCTGAGAGACAATCGAGTGAAAAAACTCATGAGCAACAATAACCCCATCAGAATTCTCTTTTCCTGGGACAAAACCACCTTGTTCCCAAGAAATAATTTTAGGAATAATTTTTCCAACCTAATGGAAATTTCCTTAGTAAAGATTTTATACAAGGTATTGCAAAGAGAGATTGGACGAAAGTCAGCAAAAGTTTTATGATTATCCACATTAGGAATAATAGTAATTAATTTAGCATTAAGTTCTTTAAGAATAGATTTGTTCCTTCTTGCTTCTTCAAGAGCTAAAAGAACATCGTTACTCACAAATTCCCAACATTTCTAAAAAACTAAAGGTGTAAAACCATCAAGGGCCAGGTGCCTTGTCTAGACCCATAGAAAAAACAGCCTCCTTGACCTCATCAATCATGAAAGGGGACATAAGAATTTTATTATCCTCAACAGAAAAAAGAGATGGAATATCCATAACCATGTTATTATCTAATCAGACAAGTTCAGAAGACAGAAGTGATTTTAAAAATCTAATAGAATTAGAATAAATCTCAACAACATCCAACAAGAGGCAACCATTGACATCCTGGATACAAGATATTCTATTTTTATGTCTCTTAAGCTTAGTAGATGAGTGAAAAAATTTAGTGTTCTTGTCTCCCTCAGAAAGCCATAACTCCCTTGACTTTCGTCTCCAATAAATCTCTTCTCGAGATAGAACCTCTTCAAGATGAGATTTGAGAGATTTCAATTCATCAAAAACTACAGAATCCATACCATTAAAGAGAATGTAATCATTTAGGCTCTCTATTTCATTTTGAAGCTGAACCTTTTCATGAAAAATATTCTTAAAATGAGTAGAATTCCAAATTCAAATTTTTTGTTTAAAAAATGCCATCTTTTTGACAATCTGAAACATCCGAGACCCCAAACAAAAAGGAGTAGACAACCATGATTCCTTTAATAATGGCAAGAAAGTAGGGTCCCTGAACCACATAGGTTCAAATTTATATGATATCTTCTGTGGAGCTCTATCCTCCAAAATAGTAAACGAAACTGGGAAATGATCGGACCCTACATTAGGTAAAACTAGAGAAAAAAATTCAAAAGTAGACTCAATCCAATTTTGAGAAACAAGAAAATGATCCAACCATTCAGCAGTTTGAGAAAAATCCCTTCTCATATTAGTCCAGGTAAAAGGACCATTCTGAGCTTTACAATCAAAGAGACCCATATCCTGAATAAAAGATCCAAAATCAGCAACAATCCTTTGATTAGGTAAAATACCACCAGAATTCTCATCCAAATCTGAAATCGTATTGAAGTCCCCACCAAGGACTAACATATAGTCCTTCAAAGGGGAAGAAACTAGCAAAATCTCTTTCCAAATTTTACTCTTCTCCCTAACATCAGTAGGACCATAAATATTAAAAAACCAAAATTTAATGTTTGAAACCCTACTCTTGACCAAGGCTAACGTCCAATTCACAGAAGAAGCTACAAGATTTAATTCAACCTTAAAATCATTCCAAAGGAAAGCAAGACCCCCTGAAGCACCAATAGCAGGGGAAGAGACAAATTTCCATGACCTCCAAGAGGAAAAATGAGAGCTCGCAGAAGAAAAACTAGGCTTTGTTTCCTGCAGCATAATAATATCACACTTCATTAAATCCACTTGAGATTTAATTAAGTGCTTTTTGTTAGGGGAATTTAAGCCCCTAATGTTACAAGATATAAGCTTCATTTGCTTCGAGGGGAGGCAAAGGCTCCCCTCTTTTCCTATTTTTGAGAGTTCCTGCCCTCATTAAACACACTTTGCAAGTTCTTTTTGATAGTAATTGAACAAGTAACTGGGGGGCTAATCAAATATTTCTTCTTTTTCTAAATAGAAGAACCAGGAGAAGACGGGTGTGTAGTCTGATCATCAACACCACCCTCCGATTGAGTAAGAGGCTTCTTTTTCCATTTAACCAACGAACCAAGAGAGGAAATGAGCGTAGATTGAATACCAACATCAATCTCTTCTTGTGTTTTTTAGATACTGTTCACCTTTATTTTCCTCGATGTAAGTTTCTTGGCGGGCCCGGTTGTGATCATTGTTTTTTTTAGCCGGTAGGACTGAGTGTGCGTGACACTTGGTGGCCCGGCGTTGCTCCCCGGGTTCATCTTTGGTGTCTAGTTTTTGAAGTAGCGTGGGAGTGACAAATGGCAATGCTTACTGATTGTTCTTCTGGGCGGGCCCACTCGTTTGCGCTGTTTGCAAGCCATTCCTTGCAGTGGCCCCCTTTTCCGCAATCCTTTCTCTTCTGACAGAATCTTTTCAGTTCTGGGTAACCTCCAGGTTGTTAGAGGAAAAGGTTGAGTTGCAGGGTTCGTTTTGCTGGGTACAGCCTCTGTTGTGACATGTCATGTTTTTTCTGTTCAAAGGAGGTTGTGCCAGTTTTGGATTTTTAGGAGAGCCGATTTTGGGAGCGGTGGCCTATTTAAGGGCGGATTTCTCTGTCGCAAAGGAGGAAAAAACAAGAAAAAAAAGTGATTTAGAAGCAGAAGGACAGTCTAATTTGCTAAGTAGGAGTTTTCTTTTGTTTCCAGCCTTTAAAAACTATTTGGGTTTTGCTATAAGAAGATCATTCGGATTGTACTTATGGCCTTTATGATGTCTCTCTTGGCTTACTATTAATAGTGTTTTCTATGCTATTGTTGTTGAAAATTCCGACAAACTTTGGGAGTATTTTATCTAAGACTTCACTGATTAAACTATGTTTTTCTATACTTGTTATCTAGTGAATGCGTGATGAATGTGTCCCTTATGTTTTCAAGCAAATTTGGTTGTAGTTTCGATTATGCCCTTGGCTTAGATGCTTACAAAAATCGCAAATATTCCTTGATTTATGTTGGTTCATTTCCTCTTAAAGATATGGCGTATCACCTAAGTGTTTAGTATCTCATTTTTTAAAAAGCATTTGTTTCCTCTCCCTTTCCTTAAAACCCAAGCAAGAGTCGGCTTCTCAATCCCGAAGGTCATTCAATGTTTCTTTGCACGAGTTGGTCCCCCAACACTGAATTTCCCATAAGGTTGTTCATCCCCAAAGCAAAATTTAGAGTCAACAGTTCTTTTTCTAGCATGCCCGGTGGGACCATTACCTTAGAAACAAAAAAAAGGCACATCCCAGCTAGTTTATGAGTCATAGACTTGTCACCAGGAGTCAAACAGCCCTAAATCCTCATCTTCTTTTTCCTCCATTGGTGACCGTCCATTTCGCCTCAGTTTCACCTCCACAGGGTCCCCCCACCATCATATACCCTGCAATGGCCCAAATCCCTCCCCGAAATTTTGTGACCTGGTGCAATGGTAGCCCTCTCATTCCTCCAGTTCCACCCATAGTTTGGGGAGCCATTCCAGCAGCCGCGCTGAAAGCTGTTCCCAAATTCATGGGAGAATGTCACAAAACCCCTGGAGAACATTTGCAGGATGTAGCTACTGTTTGTACTGTACATGGCATCACCGAGCAGAACGTGGCTTTGCGGTTGCTCGTAGCTTCTTTCAAAGGAAAAGCTCTGGACTGGTTTAGATCTCTAGGCCCTAATACCATAGGGGACTGGGATCAGTTGGGAGACCACTTCTTTCAGAGATTCTCAGACAAAGTTGATAGATCATCCGTCATGCACCAACTCATTACGATCAAAAGAGCTCCCACGGAGGCATTAATTGATTTCAATCTGAGATTCCAGCAAACCTGGCAAAGGATATCGTTGTCCGCCTGCCCCTGACAAATATGGCCTTCATATTTTAGCTAAAAGCTTTCAATTATGATATATTAGTAATGATTCAATCCTTAGGGGGTAACACTCTTCCACAAGCTTTCAACTTAGCGGTTCAAGCTGAAAATAACTTTATCGATGCTGGAAAGATCGCACCTTGCCCTACAATGTCAGTATTCCCCAAAATGTCTACCCAAGTAATGGAAGAAGCTGCCCCGAGCACTTCTGCTCCACATTCTATGTATTCATTCCCCACTCCTCAAACTACCGTCCATTCCACCTCTCTGGCTGCTAAGGTCAACGATATGAAAAATCTCTTAAGGTCTTTCTCTAATGAAATTGTCAACCTAAAAAGGGCCTAGGTCTCTCCTACCAAACCTCCTTTTCAGCAAAACTTCCAAGGAAACCGACCCCCCTATCAACATCCTAATTATCGGGCTAAGAAAAATACCCCGCCGAATGGCCAAATAGTCCCCATCCCTAATTCGTTACAGGCCATCCACCCAAATGGTGGTAGAGAATTGACTGTGGGTCAGAATAATTTGGCGGATGATGCCAATTCTTGGTGTTTTCCATGCAACAATGCTCACACCCCAAGGAATTGCCCAAGGGTTAATCTGCAACAAAAGGTCATGGAACAAAGGAACTCAGGTATAATACCAGATGAATCCACATATACATCCCTAGGCATGGATAATGTGGCTTTTGTTGCTCAGATGCAAGGAATGTCATTACAACAAGAAGTGGAAATTGCCCCTGATCACGCACTTTTTTCATGGATGGAGGATGACAATACAATGCTAACTATTGATGGAGGAACTTCAAAAAATGGGACCCCTATGGTGCGTTCAGACTACAACCTTTTCTCTAAAAGGTGTTTGACCAGGGAGGATGCTAGCAATATAAGGTCAATACCCGTAAATAGACCTCTGGAACCACCAGTCATCATTTCCGCCTATCCCAGGAAGAAATTCATCCCTTACAAACTGAAAGAGCCTAAAGTTTTCATGCCCCCGATGCTGGATGTAGTAGATCAGTTGAAGAAAGCTCCAGCCCATGTCTCTCTCTAGGACCTCCTGAGTATACCAAAGCAGAAAAGCCGGCTAAGGGAGGCATTGTCCCATGATCAAAAGGATACAGGTGTGGTAGCTCCGCCGCCCTCTCAAATGAATGGAATGGATCGCCACTCAGCAGTTAACAAGGCATGCTCCCCTACTGCTTTGCCAAATGAAGGCTCACCCTCCACTACACAAGGAGAAGGTAAACCTAAGCTGAATCCTTTTTACCTTACTTTGATAGTTGGAAATAAACTTTTGCATAACTCCATGATAGATTCTGGTGCTAGCACCATGGTCATGCCTAAGGAGATTGATGAAGTATTAAACATTAAGTATGACCCTTTAAGTAAAGGGGTAATGCAACTCAATGAGAATAAAGTCTAGACGATAGGTCTCATCAAAAGCCTCCCTTTGACTTTATTTGCATGTCCAAGTATAACAGTATCCCAAGAGGTAGTGGTCATCGACATCCCTCCCGTATTTGGGCTCTGTTTGTCTCGAGACTTCACCACTAAAATAGGAGGATATATGTCCCTGGATTGGTCCCACTTGATTCTCCATACCTGACATGGCGCTAAGATGAAGATCCTTTCAGAACCTCTTCATGCCGAGCATATAGTTGACCAAGCCTTGATTAATTTTGAGCCTACCCACACCTCTATAACCCATGATGAGCGAAAGGTGGTAGAACTTTTAGAAGACAAAGAAGTAACCGGGGAAATCCCACCCAAACAAGAAGCCTTCCTAAATGAGTTCATAGACTCTGATCCCTTCTCTAATTACCATGCCATCGGCCTAGGAACTTATTGTATTTTTGAAGAGGATCAGCTAATCCCAAAACTCACCAAAGATCCTTTCTCCAAAGATCAGCTGTCTTCGACACTATGGACCCTCCAAATGCAAAATGGGCTCTGAAGCTGGAGTTTGTCTCACCCCTCCGGTGGGTGATCTGATCCGAAGGCCTTTCCGACTATAGTTCGCATGTTTGAATAATGAAGCAGAGTACGAAGGGCTAATTCAAGGCCTGAACATGGCAGAAAAAATGGGCATCAAGAAGCTTAAAGTTTTCGGTGATTCTGAATTAGTAGTACACCAAGTCCGAGGGATATCCAGTGTCAAGCACGTCTGTATGAGATCCTACTGCTTTAGAGTCTGGGATTTAATAGAAAGTTTTGATGCTTTCAATATCACCAACATTCCCTGGACACTAAATACCGAAGCAGATCACATGGCAACCATAGGGGCTCATTTTGATCTAGCTGTAGACCTCTTGGCCGACCACTCCACATTCAATATGGTGGTTCGTCCAACTATTCCTGATAATGATACATATTGGTAGGTATTTGAAAGCGATGAGCAAATTGCTCTGTTTATTCAAAGCTCGGGAGAATTTGCCGACCACCTGCAACCCAGGGTTAAAGAGGCTTATGGAGACCAGATTATCCAGCTAAAATCCAACAAGCTCCCTAATAGTCTGATCACCTTGGAGAATTTGTTTGATCATGAGGATGTTAAGAAGGATAAGCGGAAGCTCATAGTGGATAAAGGAGAATACACTGAAATGTCAGTGGGACGCGGAAGAATCCTCAAAGTGGGCAAAGGTGTTTCCTCTGAGGATAGGGCAAAATTGGCTCGATACTGTGATGAATATGAAGGCGTCATGGCTTGGTCTTATGACGATTTAAAGGGTTATGATCCTAGCATCATTCAGCACACCATCAAACACACAAATGAAGCTAAGCCAGTCTGACAAAAATAGAGACATGTTAATCCCAAGATCGAATGCCTCATGGCTCAAGAGTTGAAGAAACTGATTGAGTCAAGGATTTTTTATCCTATAAAACACAGTACATGGGTATCCAATCTGGTCCCTGTGAGGAAAAAGAATGGGGACATTCGACTTTGTGTGGACTTTCGGGACCTGAATCGAGCATCGCTCAAAGATCATTATCCCTTGTCGTCAATGGAGCAATTATTAAGCACTGTAGTTGGATCGAAAATGATTTCTATGCTCAATGGTTTCTCAAGATACAACCAGGTAAGTGTCAAAATGGAGGATCAACACAAGACCACTTTTACCACCAAGTGGGGGACGTTTTCATATCAAAAGATGCCCTTTAGCCTATCAAACATTGGGGCCACTTTCCAAAGGGTCATGGATTTGGCTTTCAAAGAGCTAATAAATAAGATTATCTTAATATATTTAGATGACCTAACCGTGTTTTCTAAACATTAGGAGGATCATTTTGATCATCTTGAGTTAGTCCTGCAAAAATGTCTGGAATTTGGGATCTCCTCAAAGTGGGAAAAGGTGTTTCCTCTGAGGACAGGGCAAAATTGGCTCAATACTGTGATTAATATGAAGGCGTCATGGTTTGGTCTTATGACGATTTAAAGGGTTACGATCCCAGCGTCATTCAGCACACCATCGAACTCACAAATGAAGCTAAGCCAGTCTGACAAAAACAGAGACCTGTTAATCCCAAGATCGAATCCCTCATGGCCCAGGAGTTGAAGAAACTGATTGAGTCAAGGATTATTTATCCTATAAAACACAGTACATGGGTATCCAATCTGGTCCCTATGAGGAAAAAAAATGGGGACATTCGACTCTGTGTGGACTTTCGGGACCTGAATCGAGCATCACTCAAAGCTCATTATCCCTTGTCGTTAATGGAGCAATTATTAAGCATTGTAGTTGGATTGGAAATGTTTTCTATGCTCGATGGTTTCTCAGGATACAATCAGGTAAGTGTCAAAATGAAGGATCAACACAAGACCACTTTTACCACCAAGTGGGTGACGTTTGCATATCAAAAGATGCCCTTCAGCTTGTCAAACGCTGGGGCCACTTTCCAAAGGGCCATGAATTTGGCTTTCAAAGAGCTAATAAATAAGATTATTTTAATATATTTAGATGACCTAACCATGTTTTCTAAACACCAAGAGGATCATTTTGATCATCTTGAGTTAGTCCTGCAAAAATGTCTGGAATTTGGGATCTCCTTGAACCCTAAAAAGTGTATTTTTGGGGTTCCCCAAGGGAAGTTGTTGGGACATATAGTTTCTAAAGAAGGCATCTCCATCGACCCTGACCGGGTCAAGGCTATTAAAGAGCTTCCCCTTCCGGTCAACAAAAAGGGAGTGCAGTCATTTTTGGGAAAAGTTAATTTTGTTAGTCATTTCATTTCTGACTTCGTTGGGATAATAAGACCTATCACCCTCATGCTTAGGAAGGATGTACATTTCAAATGGACTACTGAAGCCAAAAATGTCTTTGATCAAATAAAGCATGCCATCTATTCAGCCCTAGTATTATCTAATCTAGACATGTCGAAAGATTTCATAATGTATGTCTATTTCGGTCAGCATAGTATTTCCATGGTGCTAACTCAAAAAGACACCTAAAAAGGAGGAGAGCACCCTATCGCCTTCCATTCAAAAACTCTCAAAGATTATGAGCTCTGCTATAACTTTGTTGAAAAGCAAGCCTTAGCTGTCATAAAATGACTGAAAAAATTTCGGCATTTCATTGCCTGCAATAAGACCACAATGTATGTAGCTCACCCCGCAGTAAGAGAATACATTATGGAGGGCGACATCACAGAAAAAAGAGCGAATTGGATCACTAAGATCCTAAAATATTATGTTGATATTAGGCCCACAAAGCTGGTCCGTGGGAGAGGTTTATGTGAGTATATAGTGCAGGATGGTGAATCCCATGTTTTCGAAGCCATCTCAGAAGAGACAGTCATGTTTATGCCCGACACCCCCAGCGGAAATTGGATTGACAAAAGAAATTTTTTTATGAAGATAGGGACCTTTCCCGAAAATCTCCCCTCGGCCAAGAGGAGATTCTACCGACTCCAAAACAACGGTTTTTGCCTCATAAATGAAATTATTTTCAAAAAAAATTTGGACGGAGTTCTACTCCGATGTGTAGGTCAAGGCCAAGCTGATAAAATTCTCCAAGAATTTCACTACGGCCCCTCAGGAGATCATTTCTCTGCACCTACAACCACGATCAAAATTACTCAAGCCGGATACTTTTGGCCATCCATGTTCAAAGATGTACTCGCTCTAGTAAGAGGATGTAAAGAATGTCAATATTACACATGAAGGGGTAAGAAAGCAGCCATGCCGCTCAGGCCTGTGTCAATTGAAGAACCTTTTGCTCAATGGGGATTCGATTTTGTCGGGATGATCAATCCTCCAAGCTCAGCTGGACATAGATGGATCCTAACCACCATAGACTATTTCACTAGATGGTCTGAAGCCGTCCCCTTGCGGAATTCATCTGAAAATGAGGTACTATCTTTCCTGGAAGAACTGACTTGCCGATACAGTCCCCCAAAAACCGTTATATCTAATAACGCTCGCGCATTCACTAGCTCGCGGATCACATAGTTCGCTCTTAGCAGAGGTATTTATCTCAAAACCTCCTCTAACTATTACCCCTAGGGGAACGGTCTAGCGGAATCTACTAACAAGAACCTGATCCGACTTATCAACAGGATAGGCATGGAATATAAGAGGGAGTGGCACCATCACTTGAAGAGTGCATTATGGGCCAACCGCATAACACCCAAGCAGATTCTCAAGAATTCCCCGTACAAGCTGGTATATGGGAAAGACACATTTTTTCCTCTGTCACTGGAAATTTTGGCGTTACAGTTGCTAAAATCTATGGATATCGCCGAAAATGGCCCAGTGGCTGTAAGGCTAGCAGAGATTATGGAGTTAGAGGAAGCAAGGGAGGCTGCCTTCACAGCTCTCCAGGATAGGAAAGAAGTCGTAAAGAGGTGGTTCAATAGTAAAAAGAGTTCTGATGTTATATTCACCCTCGGAGACCTTGTCCTAAAGTACAATGAGAGAATGGTGAAGCTAGGTCAGCACACCAAGTTCAACTGCCTATGGGAGGCTCCTTTCCGCATCATAGGATGTAAAGGTTTCAATGCCTTTGAGTTAGAGGACATGAATGGAGACTCCCTCCCCATCCCAATTAATGGTTTTCATCTTAAGCCTTATTATTAAGGGTCCTTTCCCCTTTTCCATGTAAATAGTGTATATTATGTGCATATGTGTGGTGTGTATTTATTTTAATTATTTTTAGCTCAGCAAGCATCAGGAAAGAGAGTCTAGATAAAGAAAAAGCAAAATCATTATATTAAGTCTTTCTCATATACTGTTGCAAAATGTGTTGGCCCTTGGCCTCTCTCTTGTTTACATCTATCAATTTCAAGCGCAAGTCGTGCTTTGCCAAGGCCTCTTAGAGGCTAGTCTTAGTATCTTCCTCTTTAGTATCAGAGTCCCCTTCTTCTCCTAGCCATTCCGAATGAGAAGAACTCTCAGGCTCCCCGTGTATGAATATAACCACCAGGTTAGGAGGCTGATCAGGCAATAAGAATCTTGGGAAGATATAGTCCCTGAAGCCAGTATACCATTCCGTGCCTTCCGGAATAGGGACCATCATATGCACTCGTAGAAGAAACTCTGCAGGTAGCTCGACACGATACCTATGGGAGGACAATGACATGGTTTTCAAGCCATTGATAAGTGGATGCCACCTCACTTCTTCATTCTGAAAGATGAAGCACTCTAAGTCAGATGCCATAGGGAGTTCGAGGAAAGGTAAATGATATGCAACTACGTCTTCAAGGCCTCCCAGGTAGTCTAAAGGAAAGAGGGCTTGCGTCAGCTACGTTGTCAGTAGCCCAGATTGGTCGTAGTCTAGCAAAGAAGACACAAAGCACGAGCAAATATCTGTATTCACCTGGTATCGGTCTGGATTGCCAATGAAATCTTCCCCAAGTACCCATTTGATGGCAGCAATTATTAATGGATTTTTCCTTCTCGTCATCCCTTGCAGTCTCCGGCCTGATATATTCCCTAGGAAAGTGAATTGTGCCCTTCTACTGATGAGCCAAACCGGAGTATCCATTTCTTCAAAAACTCCACCGTTATAGCTCACATTATGATGAAAGAATGTCTAAAAAGACATATTTATAGCAAAAATCTCGGCAAGTAAGCAATCGGCAACTTGAGCTCACTCTTGTCCCATTTTAATGTCTCTGTCACACCTCTATTAATTTGCATCATGCGAATGGGATTATTTCCAAGATATCGACGTCTAGTCAGTCACTTCATAAAGAAGAATGGATAGAAACAAAGAGCAATACATACTTTCAGGTACGTCCCCCTTAAATGAGCCAGCTCCGCCAACCTGTTTCAACTCACGCAGCCATTATTCCTAACTGATCTTCTCGATCAAAGAAATATTTAGCCCAAGGTACTTTTCTCGAGGAGCACCAACACAACCAAGTAGTTTTTTTGGAAAGTGGGAATGACGGCTCCCCTCATTCATGGAGGTTGATCACAGCAGCATTTTGAGTTGGCATGCGTGTCGGCCGAGCCTTAGCTTTCACGAAAAACAAGGCATGCCATGCATTTAAAAGATCAAAGGATCTCCTGGTCACCAATCTGTTCATTTTGTTGCCAAGGAGTTAGGCCAGAGGATGACGTGCAGGTTTCCATTCTCTATCTTCGGTCTGATAGCAGTCCAGGAAAGGCCGATTGTCTGCCTTGATGGACTCAGAGGCTTCGTCCACAAAAGCTGCTCCTAGAGGTTTCTGGGTTGATATTTTCAAGGAACTATCTTACTCCTCTCATGTCATCCCACCAAAGAAGGATTATCCAAAGACAAAGGCCAAAAAGAAAATGATGACCCAGAACCCATCGGTTGTTCTGGAATCCTTAGAAAACATCTATGAGCCTGAGATCTGAAAGCAGCCCAAAAACCTTAGAGAGGTCGCTTGTTCGAGGATGTTGCATCATAGAAATGATCCTCATTCCATCGCGGTGCGTTTCTAGAAGAGTGGTGCTCCTCAATCTTTGGTCCCCACAGTTCCCTACTGTCTTGAACTCATAGCCGCCTATGTAGAGGTTTTTGATCCTACCTCATTTTCTATCAGTGGCTCGCACTTGAAACTGATCATATCTCCGGAGGCCATTAGGGAAATGCTATGCTCCCCAATCTTGGATAATACTTGAGGTTTTCTTAGAAATATCCATGGAGGAATTCTAGAGCACCATGAGAGATGCGTTAACTTTCTGTCAGAATGCCCTCAACCGAAGTTTGTCAGCAGGGCCTCCAAAGTTCCCTTTGTCATACAACGATCTGAAACAAGATGACCTCAGAGATATTTCATCTACCCTGGCTTGGCTGTGTGATGATGATAGCGACCAAAATATCACAGCTTCCATGATGGGTTTTTCAAATGCCGGAAGCAAAGGGAACCTTTCCACTTCGACTTCTCTATGACTATCGCTAAGGCCATGGTCAAGCAGTTATCTGAGTTCCAATAGTTGCGATGTTTCAGGTTCTCTTCAGTATTGGTGCACCTGCTTCTGCATGAGAATGAAGCCTTTTTCGTAGAGTTCATGCTCTTGGCCACTTTCAATGAGGCGGGAAGTGTATTGTTGGTGTCTTGTTGGATGCCTCTGTTGCTGGTCTCTTATGACTCCTATCAGTTTTTCAATTTGTTCTTGGCTCCTATACTCAAGGATTTTGGAGTAATCCTCAATGAGCCTCTCGCCCGTTTCTCACAAGTCCAAATGAACTGGATGTTGAATGAACACCCTCCTTGCGACTGGTTTGTGGGCCCAGATTTCTCTTTCATCCGCATACATGGTTTCTCTGAAGAGTCGTTCCAGCTACCTACTCACGTGACTGACAGAACCCTAGCTCTAGAAATGGCAAAGCAGTTGGTAAGAGTTGAGCAAGCGATTGGAGCTAGGAAGCATGATACTTCCATAATAGAGGATAACAAAGTCATTGGCCCAATTACCCTAGTAAGAAGGAAAGTAGCTGAGGAAACCCTGACTTCAAAGATGGTGCAGCTAGGTTTCATGATAATTGATGACCTTTGGAGTTATGACCCTGATGGCTGCTTAAGCAAAATGAAAAATGCTGTGAGGCATGAGCCTCGAGACTCATGGGCGGAACGTACCAACCCCTGGGTTGACAACCCAAGCAAATATGTGGGTCCTAATGATTTTCCTATTTTGGATCACCCCTCATGGTTAGAATTTTATACCCGAGTGCAAAGATTCAACCCCACGAAGCCAATTCCTCAAGCATTGTTAGAAGGCATGAAAACTTTATCCTGGCCCAAAAAGAAAAGGGAAAATTTTTGGGTCTATCGTCAGGAAGTGAATCAGCTTAGAACTAGCCTTGGAAACGCACCCCTGGATGAGCATTTCGAGTAGGAATGGAGTAAGGTAAATAAATCTGACAATGAGACAGGTGATAGCTCCTCACACGGGGATTCATCTCCCGAAATAGCTGCTCAGTAGGAAGCTGGGATTATAAGTACCAAAGAGCAGGAGCTAGAGCCAGAAATCCCTCCTTCTCTAGACAGTGCAACTCGCAGACCTCGTTCGCAGTCTAGTAAGAGGTGATCCAAGAAGCGGTCCTCTGAGGGCCCCCTGAAGAAGAAGCCATATCTCAAAGGATCAGAAGAGATTTCACTTAATACATCAACAACAGTATCAACAGATCCTTAGCTGCTACAGCCTTCGGTCGATCAGGTACGTCCCTTTTTCCCTTCTTCCCATTCTTCAGATGTTCTTGCAGCTACTCTCACACCTATCATACAAACCTCAGTCCCTACTGCTCTTACATTGGCCCCGACGGGTATGATGATTAATCCCCAAGATGTACTCACACAAACTTCCGCTCCTCTCCCAGTTGGAACCCCCATACCTACAACTTTTTAGTCGCCCACATCAGAAGTGGTCCCTATGTTGCGTAGGCTAGGTTTTGAAGAGTTTTCCCCCCAGAGTATGGTTGTGGCGTCTGCCAGTTTCTTCCCATTAGTGGGTTCCCCTTTTGTCCCATTATTTTCTCCGCTGGCGGTGACTCATCCAGTCCAATCCTCTTTCGCTGCCCCTTTTTCGCATTTCCCTTTCGCTGTCCCTCCTGGTGCAGTTTTTGGAGGTCAAGCCATCGATCACCCAGATAGTTTCCAACAGCAGGTTGTTTATGATCAAACCATTGGTTTGAATAAGGCAAATAAGAGGAAGGAGAAGGAAGGTGCTCGTCCTACTCGTCCTCGCCTACAGACCCATTTCAGTGAGCAAAGAGATTGCCTTTACTTTGCAAATCTAGTTCCCAAGGTTGATAAGCAAGAATCCCAGATGAGGCCCGATGATTATGAGTTACAAGCAATGGGTGTTAGTCTCCAAAGTGCCACAGTATCCAACAAGGTTGGAATGATGGAAGAAACCTCTAAAGCAGTGTCCATGGACTTTATTAAGAAGAGATGTCATTTAGAAAATGCTCGCCTCCGCGATTCCCTTTCCCAGCAAAGGAAGGAAGATAAGGCTCGGGTATCAAAGATCAATCGTCTACAAAGTCTGCTAGCTCAATAAAATACAAAAAAAGGAAAGTTGCAGTCGACCCTTAACAGCGTCGGTTCCTAGCTAAAAGGTCAGGAAGTGACAAGAAATGTAGCCCTGAAGGAATCGCAAGATAAAGACTCTGAGATACAACGACTGAAGGTCGCTTCCAAGGATGTCGCCTAGGTTCAGATGCAATTGCGTGAAGAAATCTTTCTCAAAGAAGGTTATGCCCGTCAACTGAGTGAAGCCTAGGTGTCACGGATGGATGAGAGGATGAATTTCGAAGCTAAACTGAAAGCAAAAGAAGCAAGTCTTGAACAATCCGGTAAGCGTGTTTCAGAATTGGAGACTCTTCTGCAGCAAGAGCAGAATCATACATTGCAGTTGCAACAGACCGTCAAGACCGGAGAAGCAAAAATCTTAGCCTTGGAAAATCAGGTGGCTATTGAGCAAAGCAAAATCTAGTAGCTCTAGCAGGAAATAGTTGGGAAAGATAATGAGATATCTCAATTGATGAGCATCCCACCCCCTCAGCCGATTGCCCCAGACTTCTCCACCATGCTGACAGAGCTATATGTTTCTCATTGGGAAAAGGTAAAGTAGGTCTGCCCATCTTTGCAGTCGGTGTTAAGATTTCTTAGTGATGCGCAATCCCTCTATGCTGAGGCTGGGCACCTTATAAATAATTATATGCTTATCATCGGTCCAAAATTCCCAATAGCCCAGAATCTTATTCAGTTGCTTTATTCTACTCTAGAGGAGGAGCTTAGGGAGAAAGGGATTGCAGATCACCGACAATTAATCAAAAGGACTAATGTCTTCATAAATCGCCATAAGATAATTACACAGGTGTTAGCTGCTCTAGCACCTTTGCAATTTTTCAGTACCAGACATTAAGCGACGTGTCGAGAAATTTGTTTCTCTAGGCTTACCTTCTCCTTTCCCTACGGATGGTTCTGTGCTACGGATTGAACAAGTATTCCAGCAGATTGAGATTTTGCAGCAAGACAGAGTTTTTTTGCAACGACTCGGAAGCCCTATTTTAGTGAATGAGGTGGAAGGTCTTTTGCATCCTCTAGCCCAGCTCTCCGCTCTCCTGAACCAGGTCCAAGATAAACCTGTACCTCTACCCCTGGATGAAGTAATTTGCTTGGAGCAATATTTCCAAGAGTTGGAAGTGCAATTTATGCTCTAAGAGGATGAGTGGTTGCCCTTGCAGCAGGTTTTTGATCTTTTTCATCCCGTTGTGGGTTGAGGTCTGGTCTTCAAACCAGTAATTTTGGGTTCTTCTATTCCGCAGGAAAAATCAACCCTAATAGTCGCCAGGAAATGGTCACCTTTATTTTCCCCGATGTAAGTTTCTTGGTGGGCCCGGTTGTGATCATTGTTTCTTTTAGCCAGTAGGGCTGAGTGTGCGTGACACTTAGTGGCCCGGTGTTTCTCCCCCGGTTCATCTTTGGCATCCAGTTTTTGAAGCAACGCGGGAGTGAAAAATGGCAATGCTTACTGACTGTTTTTCTGGGTGGGCCCACTCGTTTGCGCAGTTTGCAAGCGGTTCCTTACAGCAGCCTCTTTTTCTGTAGTCCTTTCTCTTCTGATAGAATCTTTTCAGTTTTGGGTAACCTCCAGGCTGTTAGAGGAAAAGGTTGAGGTTCAGGGTTCGTTTTGCTGGGTGCGGCCTCTGTTGTGACACGCCGTATTTTTTCTGTTCAAAGGAGGTTGTGCTAGTTTTGGATTTTTAAGAGAGCCATTTTTAGGAGCGGTGGCCTATTTAAGGGCGGATTTCTCTGTCACAAAGGAGGAAAAAACAATAAAAAAAAGGGATTTAGAAGTAGAAGGACAGTCTAATTTGCTAAGTAGGAGTTTTCTTTCGTTTCCAGCCTTTAAAAACTATTTGGGTTTTGCTATAAGAAGATCATTCGGATTGTGCCTGTGGCCTTTATGATGTCTCTCTTGGCTTACTGTTAATAGTGTTTTCTGTGCTATTGTTGTTGAAAATTCCGACAAACTTTGGGAGTATTTTATCTAAGACTTCATTAATTAAACTATGTTTTTCTATACTTGTTATCTAGTGAATGCATGATGAATGTGTCCCTTATGTTTTCAAGCAAATTTGGTTGTAGTTTTGATTATGTCCTTGGCTCAGATGCTTACAGAAGTCGCAAATATTCTTTGATTTCTGTTGGTTCATTTCCTCTTAAAGATATGGCGTATCACCTAAGTGTTTAGTATCTCATTTTTTAAAAAGCATTTGTTTCCTCTCCCTTTCCTTAAAACCCAAGGAAGAGCTGGCTTCTCAATCCCGAAGGTCATCCAGTGTTTCTTTGCATGAGTTGGTCCCCCAAAACTGAATTTCCCATAAGGCTGTTAGTCCCCAATGCAAAATTTAGAGTCAACAGATACTTTGGTGGGTGACCTCTAGATCTGGGAGAAAGTAAAGGGGAACTTTTGGCCAAAGGAGATTGAACAAGAGGCAAACCTTTACTAATCTTCAACGGACTCTTAGAAGGAGGTAAGTTTTCTTTATCCATATCTGAAGCATTGGGAATAACATCAAAGGGGTTGTAAGAAAAAGGAATAAATAATGATTTTTGAATGGTACTCAAATCATTAGTAATGGAATTAATGACCTTATTTGTAGTCAAAGTATCAAGCGACATAGAATGTTTTTTCACTAGATGTTGTACTTGATTAATTAAATGATCATTAGGAATTATAAAAGGAACATCAACTATATTCCTAGAAGAAGGACCAATATGAGACCCAGCCATATTCAAAACATTAAAACCCATATTAGGATTAGCAGGAGGTGGAACAACCAGACTGTTCTTAGGGGACACCAGGCCACAAATAGAAGGACCATTCAACCTTCCATCCCAATGGAAAACAAGACATAATTATCATTAAGTAAAGTGCTAGCCTAAGGTAGCATATGAGATCCAATTCCTGCCTTCAAAGATATGGAAGGATTCAAAATACCTGTTGAAACGTCAACAATAGGACACTCAGAGGCAATAGCAAGAGCACAAGCATTAGAAGGAGCAGCCATGTCGAAGGCTCCTTTCTACAAAGTCTTCGAAACCAGAGTGGATACAAAATGCTTTTTAAAATCAAGAAGAAACGAAGCATACATAACAATAGATGTTTTAGCAAAAACATTTCCATCTTTAACAATATTCTGCCTCCAAGTACCATCATCTGATTTAATATTGCAAGTCCTAGGTAAGGTATCATTTGGATTGATTAAAACACAAATTTTTACTAGAACCTCCCCATCCACTAAATCTGAATGAGAAATTAAGAAATTCCCAAAAGAATCCCCAATTAATCTAAGCACATCAGGATCAGCAAATTCAAAGGGTAACTTCGAGAGGCCAAACCAGACCGAAATCTTTTTAGGGTTTACCAATGTGGGCACAAAAAAAGGCTTCCACAAACTCACAAACAAAATATTTTTACCAATTCAAAAATAAGGATTTTTCAATGCCTTATCCCTAACCCCAGGGGAATCAAACACAATAATGAAAGAACTCGCAGACATAACCTAAAAATAATGAATTCTTGGCCATTTCTCATTTAATTTACGATGAAGCTTGGACAAATTAATTGAATCCCCACAAATCTCAAGAGTAAAAGAAAGTGAATGCTTAACAACTAGCCTTTTTAACCACAACAAAGCCCATACCTTTCAAGCCTCTAAATTACCTAAATTAGGGTGAGATGACTTATCCTTCGAATTAGTAGACTTCGACAAAAAAGGAGCCGAATGAGAAGCCCTAGCTCCATTTGGCAGAGAAGAAGTAATATTTGTATTTCCCCCACTCTGATCTAAAACCCTAGCTTCATTCAAAGGTAGAGAACCAACATTGCCCACATCCTAAATTGAAACCCTAGCTTCCTTTGCAAGCCAAAAATCCTCCTTACGCGTAACCTAGCTAGAAAACCTAGCTCCGTGAAAGGCCACATTCTGCACAAAACCTCGAGATGAAACATTACCTGGCAAGGCCGTCTGCAAAACATCCTTCCAAGATGTAGACATGTATCTCTGACCATTCCAAGCAATACCCTTAGAAGATAAATTGTTCTGCATGACCTGTGAACCCTTGAACTTTCTGCGGAAAAAAACCTTGAAAATATTTCGAGGCTTGCCAAAATCTTCCTCTGCCTATATTTCTCACCCTACAATGAGACAGACAATGTCTGAGGATCCCTATCAACCCATCCTCCATTATGAAAAACCCACTGTGGCACATTCCCTACAACATTTGCAAATGAAGTAAGCGGTGAAGGAAGCTCATCCAAAGCAACATCCACCCATTGCCCAACAACTCGCCTATCGCCCATCGCCATCAGAAACTTTCTATTAAAATAATATCACTTATAAACTTGTTATCGAATAAAAGACACTTTTATTAAATAATCCAAAACATAAAAATACAAAATACCATTTTCACCATTATAGTTATAATAAAATGTTTTCTTACAACTTATTTACTATAAAAATTAGTTAATATCTTTATATACATAAATGATCAAATAATAACATCTACCTAACATATTAATACCTATTCACCCCTAATAATCAACTAAACGAAATTCTGATTATGTTAAATTCTAAATTTCAATTCATTGATAATTGGAGTTAAATGAACATCTCTTTCATTTAGGCTCATTTTATCAATATCTAAGATGGGAAAAGGAAAATTTACATTGAAATTAATTTAAAATATACTTCCAACAATTTCATCAATATTCAACTTCAAGGAGGGAAGAAAGGTCTCGACAGGCCACGGAGATAAATGTATGGGAGGTCATTCGTCACCCATAAGAGGAAGCAAAGCCGGTGCGATGGGAGGATGACACTTCAGACCTCAATGCCCTCATAAATCAAACCTTGGATAATTCCGCCATGAAAGAGTAAAAAATAGTTTTTGTTTTTTGTTTTTTGGTACCAAGAATATTTCCCTAATTCGATGTAAAAGGGAATTCGAATTCAGTCGATATGGCATGCTAATTTTGGCTGCTTTTTTGATATTTTGATATATTATATCAAATTATATATAGCTACTATAGGCTTCCCAAAAAAATGTATATTTTGATGAAGCTTATTTTGTAAAATTGGGTGACTAGACCCTTTATAGCATAGGTTTGGATTTTTGCATTTGTATTCTAGCTAGGATTCAGAGTTTTCTTCCTAGTTCTTTCTCTGATGAGCTCTCGAACTAGGTTTTATAAATATTAATATATTAAGTTCTCGCCACTTTTTGTTTTAAAAAAAAAAACAATTTCATCAATATGGTAAAATATAGACACATCCAATAATTTATACAAAGATCAACATGTCAAATAGAGGTATAAAAATTTGATACAACTAGGATTAAGATTGATACTAATACCACCACAATAAAAATGCTCTAAATATAGAGATAAATTGCTAATAATCAATGACTTTAAAATAATTTAAAAATATATCTTTATATACAAATCTTAAAACATGATTTTAAACTCTTAACATAAAAACCAATAAATAATGACCATCATTTTTAAAGGTAAATTTAAAAAATAATTTAAATTTTAAACAATTAAATCATAGATAATCTCATCCAAAGAATAAAGCTCCAAGTGCAAACATGAAGTCTTTGGAATTGGGCCATGATTAAAACAACTCCACATAAAAATAGGATTCACAAAGTAACATCCTTCTCTAAACCAAGCTCAAATAATGAAAAACTCAAAGATGACTTTTTTAATAAATTCTCGGGATCTAAAAGGTATCTAAAACAATAAGATATGCTTTAAAATTTCTCGTAAACAAACAAACGGTGATGGTGAAACATTGAAACAGTTGAAATTATGGTCCACCGCTTTGCAATTTTCCTGCTCTGCAATTTTCAAATTTCAAACGCCCGTCGTTCATTGTGGTTTCTGCAGGTGGGGATCATCCCCCACCGCCTTCAGGCCCCACTTTGGAATTTGTGATGCTGAAAAATTATGTCACATCCTCTCCTGCCACCATGGTGGTTCCTCCTTTTGGTCTAGGTGAGTTTCAGCCGATTGCGACCTGTTTGCCTGAGGCTGTGATGGTTGACGGTCCTAAATAGGAGAGTTCATTGGTCACGTCCGTGGTTTCTGCTCCTAAACCCGATGCGTCAGTTGTTCATGATGAAAAAACTATCACTGGACCTCAAACTGATAGCTCGAACCTCAAAGGCTGAAAAAATGTGTTGGTCAGGAACACTGAGATTGTGGACCCCAACATCATCCCCATCTAATCTCAAACTGAGGAGGGAATGACTTTAGAGCTCCCTGACATATTTTTAGACTGCATCTTTCTCAAAATGGCCAACACCTTGGTGGGAAAAAAATTCTCTTTTTGCCCCACGGTGGAAATGGTTAAAAAATTGGTTAAGGACAAATGGAAACTGAAAGGGAGTGTCTCTGTTAGCGCTATGCTTGGAGTCCTCTTCCTCTTCAAATTCACTGTTGAGGAGGATGTCACTCTTGTCCTTTCTATTTGTTTGTCTAATGGATGATGAAACCTCTCCCTCTATCGATGGAAGGTTGGTTTTGACCCAGTGGCTGATTTGCAGAAAATTGCCCTAGTTTATGTGCGGCTCCCAGGGCTCCCCCTTGAGTACTGGGACGAGTCCATCTTTAAATTGATTGGGAACACATTTGGACTCTTTGTTGGTGTTGATCAGATTACCATAACCAAATCACGCCTGGTCTATGCATGATTTTGTGTTCAAGCTACTGTGATTATGAATCTCCCTAACTTTATAACCCTCAAGTCCAAGCTGGGAAGCTGGACCCAAGTCGTTGTTTATGAAAATGCCACTCTTTTCTGCCAAAAATGTCAAAAAGTAGGGCATATTGTCTCTTAATGTAAAGCTCTAGATCCCATTCCTCTCAAGCTCAAGGGCTCGACTCTTGATGAAAGACCTGAGCCAATGGTTTCTCCTAAGCCTAATGGCCCGGTAGTTGGGCAGGATGTGGCTTCTGCTTATGGCCTTGGTTTTCTTTCCCTTGTAGTTGATGTCCTGGTTACAGAAGAGTACCCTTTTGCTGAGAGTATTATCAACCTTCTCAAATATCCTACAAAGAATGAGGATGAGGTTCCTAAGTTGGCTTTCAAGGAGTAGTGCATCTCCTTGATGGCCAGCTTGGTTCAACTTTTTTATCAGCTAGAAGATGACAAAATTGTGAGGGGCCCCATTATTGCCCCTGAGAGGGCTTTCTCCTTGATGGTGTTAACTCACCCCACTATGAACATGGGCCTCTCCTAACCTGGTGCACTTAGAGCTTCATCCAATGGTTGCAAGATACCTGATGATGAGGGCTAGACTACTCAGAGATGCAAAACTAGGAATAAAAAGTCTGATGTGGGGGCTGACCTTAAAGCGGGTCAACCATCACAGAGACTATCCAGACAGAAGGAAGCAACAAGGGACATTGTCAATGGTAGGCATCAGACCTTTCCTCTCATGGAATATGAGGGCCCTCAATAGTCCCCAAAAGCAATATGCTCTTAAGAATTGTATTTTTGAAAATAAAATTAAGGTCCTTCTCCTACAAGAGGTTAAAATATCTATGACCTCCTTTTCCCTTGTTGCTGGAAAAATTTAACCTAGTGCTAAGTTCTTTATCGGTGATGCTACTAGAGATTCTGGTGGCTTGGTTACCATGTGGGACCCTTCCCATTTCTCTGGTAGTCTCCTCTCCAACTTTGCCAACTCTTTGGTCTCTAAACTCTCTTCCCCGATGGATTCCTGCCTTCTCATTAATGTTTATGCCCCTAATGTCAAATTGGGTAGACTGAATCTCTAGAATGACATAACTGCTTTAATTCAAAATAATGCCAACGCCCACTAGTTGATTGCGGGTGATTTCAAATCTCCTCTGATCTCGTTTGAGAAGTTGGGTGGCCTCCTAGAGTACTCTGATAGCATTACAGACCTTGCCGACTTCGTTGGCAGGAATGGGTTATTGGATGTGGAATTAACGGGGTAAAAATTCACTTGGTCCAATCTTAGGAAAGGAAAGAATCTTATACAAGTCAGACTTGACAGGTTTCTCATTTCGGGTAATTGGGGAATTGGTCCTTCTTTGAAGCTCTCTACTCTCCCCAAAACTGTCTTCGACCACGACCCCTTGCTCCTTTGTAGTACCACAAATCTTGTAAGGAAAAACCACCCCTTTAGGTATGAAATTATGTGGAATTCTCATCCTAAATTCAAGGACATCATCAAAAGATGGTGGGGTACTAGCATCCCTCGCACACCCATGTTTTGGGTTGCCCAAAAGTTAGAATTGATCAAAAGGAATGTCTGTGGTTGGAACAAAAATGCCTTCGGGGACATCTTCATTCAAAAAAAGGATCTCAATAGCAAGTTGGCTGCTATCCAAGAGCGCATTGATCATGGTGAATCCCTTGAAGCTAACCACATGGAGGAGGTGGTTCTTCACAAAAACTAGAAAGAAAACTCTTACAAAGAAGAGCTCTATTGGAAACAGAAATCTCAAGTGCAATGGCTCAAGGAGGGAGATAAGAATACGACTTTCTTCCACGGATCTACCAATATCCACAAGCAAAGAAACCACATCTCTTCCCTCATGGATGACAACAATTAGGAGGTCAAAGATGAGGACAATCAGAGTAGATTGACTACTAACTATGTTGCCATTTTATTTAGGGATGATAGTGACACAGGGGGGCCTGCTAGGGAGGACCTTCTCAATTGCCTCCTGGCCCCCTTTCGCTAGAGGATAATAACCTCATTATGGCCAATGTCTCTGAGGAGGAATTCAAGACCGTTGTTTTTGCTATGGTTGCCTTCAAAGCCCCAGGTCCTAATGGTTTCCCCTAGGCTTATTTCCAAGATTTATGGGATGTGGTGGTCCCTAATGTTGTTCTTGCCACTAGGGATATGTTAAGATCTGGGAGGCTTCTTAGCAAGCTCAATAACACCTTCATTTCTCTTGTCCCCAAAATTCAGGAGGTAGCTAGCCTCAAGGACTTTCACCCTATCATCCTTTGCAACACTATTTACAAAATATTCAACAAAGTTCTTGTCAATAGGCTTAAAAATTTCCTTGACTCTCTGATTAGCCCAACCCAGAAAGGTTTTGTTCCTAGTTGACAAATTCTTGATGTGGCCATCTCTACTCATGAGATAATCCATTCTATGGACAAGTGCCATCAGTCGGGTATTGTGCTCAAGCTTGATATCTCTAAGGCTTATGATAGAGTCAACTAGAACTTTCTCTTCAAAATTCTAAAGAAGGTTGGGTTTGGAGATAAACTTCTAAATCTCATCAGGGAATGCATATCTACAGTCAGCTATTTTGTTCTTCTTAATGGGAGCCCCCTAGAGAAGTTCAAGGTCTCTAGAGGTCTGAGACAAGGGGACCCTCTCTCCCCTTACCTCTTCATTATCCTTGCTGAAGTGTTGGCATCTAATTTGAACTCCATGGTTAATAGAGGAGCTCTCCTACGAATCAAACTAGCCTCAATGGCACCTCCAAATGTTCTACAATAGTTTTTCGATGACACTATTCTCTTTGGAATCTCCTCTGTGGTGGAAGCTACTGCTTGGAAATATTTCCTCAACTTATATGATGAGGCCTCTGGTAAACACATCAACTACGAGAAGAGAAACATATACTTCTTTCACACTCATGTGTAACTCCAGGATTAAATCTATAGAATCCTTGGTTGTCAAAGGGCCTCCCTCCCTAGCACCTACCTTAGCCTCCCTTTAACTATCAAAGATGTTTTTAATTCTTTCTGGGTCACCATCCTTGAAAGAATGTAGAAGAAATTGGCTAGTTGGAAAGGTAGTCTCCTCAGTAGTGTTGGGAAATTGCAGTTGCTTACCTCCTCCCTCTAGGGGATCCCTGTGTACTTGCTCTCCCTTTTTAAGATTTCGGCGGCCATGGCTGCCAAGCTAGAGATTATCTAAAGGACCTTCCTTTGGACTGGGATGGAAGAAAAGAAGAGGCTCACTTTGGTGGGTTGGGATAGAGTCTGTCTCCCTAAGGCCATGGGTGGGTTGGGAACCCGCAAGATCTCTAGGTTCAACAAGGCCCTTATGACCAAAATTGCCTAGAAGCTTCTGAATAAGGATGCGGATTGGAGCAGGATTATCAGGTCTAAATACCTAGGAAATGGCAATTTTTCCTCTGTCCTCAAGGAGGATGGCCTCCCCAGGGGTTCCAAAATTTGGAACAACATCATGAGTTGCAGGGACCCTTTATCCCATGGTATGAGGTGGCTTATTGGAAATGGTAGGAATATCCTCTTCTAAGAGGACTGTTGGTTGGGAAAGAAGCCCCTTGCTTTCTCCCCCTCCCTTAGAAGGCTTCGAGATGCTTCTAAAAATTTCTTCAGGGAGAGGGTCAGTGATTACTTCATCAACAACACTTGGAGGGCTTTAGAGGACTATTTCATTGATCAACCCTTCCTCCTCCCTTTAGCTAGAGAGCTTCAAGAGCTTTTGGTGGGCACCTTCCTCCCCTTCTTCCCCAGGGAAGATAAATTCATTTGGAAGTGGGACCCCTTTGGGGACTTCTTTGTCAAAATTACTTACAATAGCTTGCTGAGGGAACCTGATCATACCATCAACTGGAATGAGGTCTGGAACCCCCAACTCATCCCCAAGGTCAACTTCTTCTGGTGGACGGCTCTCAGCAACAAAATATTGACACAAGACAATTTGGTTAAGAGGGGATTCTAATTGCCTAATAGATGCATCCTTTGCAAAAGTAATGTGGAAAGCCTTGCTCATCTCTTTCTCCATTGTGTGTTTACTCAAGAGCTCTGGGGGATGGTCCGCAACAAGCTCAATACTAGATGGATTATGAATGACAACTTAAATTTGTCCCAAGAGTTCTAGGGTCCCTCCTCCAACCTCCTTATCCAACAACTGTGGAAGAAGACCCCCCTCATGTGAGCTGGAGTATCTGGAAGGAAAGGAATGATGGGATATTCATAGATAAAGAGGCCTATTTGGAAATTGTGTTTTCTCTTTTCCTAAAGTTGATTCTTGAGAATATCACGGTCACTAGAACCCAACTGGCCTCCAAGCCCCCCTCCACCTAGGACTGGGAAATTGCTAGATACTAGAAACTTCCCCCCTCATTCTCTCTTGTTGACTGCTCCAAGAGTCTCCTAAGGAAAAGCACGGTTTGGTCCCCTCCTGCCACCCATGGCTTTAAACTCAACTTTGATGGGGTTGCCAAAGGGTGTCTGGCTACAAGTGGAGGGATCATCAAAACCTGCATGGGGGCCCTTGTTGCTTCTTATGTGGGTAACCTGAATGGGCACCCCTCTACTTAGACTGAAGCAATGGCCTTAGCCTGGGGGATTCATTTTCCCCCACTACGGGAATCAGGCCAATGGATATTGAGGGTGATTCCAATCTCATCATAGATGTTGTCAAAGGGTAGAATAGGCTGAACTAGACTATTGAGGGAACCATCAGGGACACCCTAAGGCTCATTTTTGGGCTCAACTCGTTTAGATTCATGCATGTCTTCAAAGAGGGTAATAGAGTGGCTGATACTCTGGCTGCCCTTGGGCTAAATATTTCTGGTTTAAGATGTTGGAGGAGTCAAAATTCCCTCTCGGACCACGTCAACTTCCATCTTCAGGAAGAGAAATCTAAAATATCTATCAATGATTGATTTGTTGCTTATTTTTGTCCTTACTCTCCTTTCTTCCCTTCGGGTTGTTCAAAGGGGTTGGTTTCATAATTCAAATAATGGGAATATTCCTACAATTACTACCGGTTGGGTGGTGACTCGTTTGGCTAGCATTGCTTCGAAGGATGTGCTGCTTTGTTGGCAAACCTTTTGGGCTTATCACCTAATAATGAGATATGATATGGAAGTTAACATGATGATTATCATTGATACCTATTGGCTTCTCATGCCATGCAACCAGGAAATCATTTCCAAAAGTGTGTTCAATATTTCCCATGCACCTAACTTCATGTCTCACTTAATGACCCCTGGCTCACACACTTCCCGTTGTTTTCCCATGGCTAGTTTATCCAAGGGTCTCTGCAATCTTCTCTGTGAAACCATCTTCATGACTAAAGAAGCTCTCTTGGTGGATGATATGGGGGGTGAAAGGGTCAGATATGAGCTGGATAAAATTGATGACTTCAACAACGGCCACCTGGTCTAGAATTTCTGTGTGGAAGGACAGGTCATTGATTTCTTGGAATGTCTTTAGGGCCATGATGAGAAGCTCTTTGTTGAATTTTCCTCCTCCTAGTCTGGGCAGTGTGTTTCGATGGGTGCCATTTCATTCAAAGTCTCTGAGGAAACCATCGCCTAGGCCACGAGGTTGGCCATCGACGGGCGGCATTGGAAGTGCACCAGCCATGTGGCCAATAGTGAAGGCCTGAAACGTTTCTTCCCCAACTGCGAGGAACCTGTTAAACTCCAAGGTGGGTTTGCCTATGAAGAGCTAAAACATCCTTGGAATATGATTTTTTTGATGATAATAAAATAGTTCACGCTCGAGGACAGACATAAGATATTTTATTATTATCATTTGCCCCTTCTGAATCATTTTCGTAATAACAATTTTCTCTGTCTGCCTTTTTACTTGTTGCATTCCATTGAAAGCTCTATCAAGGATACCTTGTACCCCAAGCATAGGGAAAAGTCACCTTACCTCCTCCACCAAGGTCTCATTTACAGGCTTTATAAATATCACCAAGCCCTTTGCCCCCCAAAACCTCACACTCACTCAACCCCCTATGCCACCCCCTCAGCAGCTTGCTACCCTTTCTATGGCTTTTCCTAGATTTTTCCAACTTTTGCATGAGGCCTTTGCTACGGCTGATTTCCCCATGTCTCTTCCTTATTTTTCCTCCATAGTTTCAATCTATGAGGTCTCCCCCAGCTTGGCGTCATCTGCCTCTCCCAGCATGTCTCACTCCCTTTCCAAGGGTAAAGGTAAAACCCCTATCAAACGTAAACGAATTGTCTTTAAGGACAATTCGTCTTCTAAGGATGTTGAGAATGATAACCCCTCCCCTGACTCTGAGGGAAGAAGGAAGTCTGGTGGATTGGCCTCCAAAATCTTGGTTAAAAAGAAGACCCATGTGATTGAGACGATTGACTTTGAGGAGGACCCCATGGAGGACAAGGATGGGGGGGACCCTAAAAACACTATGGGGGGCCCCGATAAGGGTGCTGCCAAAGTTGACAAGGGAAGGGATCCTATGGATATGGGCTCTGTGGGAGCCATCGGAGAGGGTAATACTAATACTCGAACCCTAGATTTTGTTGATGATAAGGATAGGGTCCCTATGGATATGGGCACTGCGGGAGCCACCAGTGAGGACAATACTGATACTAAAGCCCTAGATTTTGTCGACTTAGACCTAGATGACAATTTGAAGATGGTGGAAGAAGTGATGGATTATATTCCTCTGATGGGCCTTGACACTAGAACTAACTGTACCCCTGTTGAGGATGTGGCCAAGCAGTGGATATGATTGTGGATGAGAAGGAAACGGAGACTCCCCAAGGGTTCCCTACCCTGGATCAAATGGAAAATTTGTGCACCAACATGATGGACATCATGTAGAAGATTGAGAATCTAGGTCTTGTGTTGGAACTAAAGGCCATCATGGATGAGGTCAAGAGGCTCCAGAGCATGGTTGAAGCCAGGGATGCCCAAATTGTTGGCCTTAATAAGTTTTACCTACAAGTTTTACATAGCTCAGTGCTCACCCTCTCTCTGCTGAGGGAACGAACTGCGGATTCAGAGGAAGAGAAACAGGAGACTAGGGAACTATATAAGTTCCTGTTCACTTATTGGAATAGTGTCATAGACCACATTGGGGTGCGCAAGATGACCCTGTAGATGTTGTGTTTTCTCTATTTTTTTGTTGTTTTTGATTTCAAAAGACTAGTTTTAGTTTGTTGTTAATGTTGTTATAGTCTTGTTGTTGCATTGTGGTTTTGTTGATAGTTTTGCTATGTAAAGGGTCAATGCCCTAGTTTTCACTCCTTTTTCAATCAAAAACATTGAAACGGTTAGCTAGAAATGTTACCGAAGAGTTTTTTGGATGATGTACGTGCAGGTCACATGCGTACAATATTATAATTGTGACAGAACTTTGATTTTCATAGCCATTAAAATATACGCATTATAACTGTGACAAAACTTTGATTTTTGTAGCAAATAAAATATTTTATTTTATTTTATTTTTTATGTGATTATATGATGTGCAGATAGTAATAAATAATGTACTTTCTGTATAATTATGTATATGTTTTGCGTGGGAAAATTGAATTTTTTACTCACACAAACCAATAAGAATACAGTTAAATGTTATAATTATTATTATTTAAAATAAAAATTAAATTTGTACTATATTTTTTTTGCTTAAATATTTTAATTCTTTATTCTGATTGGTTAAAGTAATCCAAAAATTGAATTGCATGAATGCAATAGTATTCTGCCTTTGGCAGGAACTAAATACATTCTTAACATTAGAAAAGACTAAAAATATTTTGAATTGCACAATTTTCAATGAAAATTAATAAAAATATGAGCATGATTGAAAACATAAGTCTCCACCTTTAAGGCAGGAACTAACAATAATAGGTTATGACTACCCACAAAGTCCTTCATAGAAAATGGTTCTAACATTTATTTTGTTTATCCAAACATAAAATTTTAAAAGTTGTCTCTCCCCCTGTAAAGTTCAACATGCCCCCATGTTTTCTCTTACAATGTTTAAACTCATTTAGATATCTTATTTTCTAGAAGTCAAATTGTTCTTGGGACCTGTGGAATATGTGCGATGTTTTCTTATGTTTATTATGTAATTTGAAGAAGATGTATTCAAAGATGAGTTATTCGATAACCATATTCATGTAAACTATTATTGTATTTACTTGTATGTTTATGCACCTTGTGAAATAAACACACATAAACCTTCGTATGTTTTCTATTACTCTAAAATAATTTGCGTCATTCAATAAATGAGTTGTGACAATGAATAGGAATCAATAGAATTCCTACATGCATATATTTATGAAAATATGACTTCAAGAGAGATCTCTAGTATATGAAAAAAAGTTACAATGTTAGATTAAACATGTAGGAATGATAGAAACTAAGATACAACCTAAATAAAATGTTGTTATTTTTTACATGAATAAAGTGACAAGTTTCAGTCCATAACTAGCCAAATTAGTGTCTATTTCATTGTGCAACATGCACAAATAGAGGATAGATGATGGTGACCGTGATAGAAGTAGAAACATGCATTCATTCTTACATGTTGTAAGAACAAGAAACCATTGTATCATATACATTGCCAATCATGGGTAACTCACATTCAAAGAAATATTGTCATGAAGTCGTATGCACTACATTATTTTATTATCAAAAGATTCCTCTAAGTTTTTATCCTATCACTCCATGCCAAAGAGAATTTGAGGGTCTTCCCTATCATACCAAAATGAAATGCAAAATCTATTGATCTATGCATTTCCTCACCAAAGCCTATCCAACTTGACACCCAAGTGTGACATACCAAATTATGTAAGGAAGAATCTTATTTTATTTTTATTCCTACTTTCTAACCTATCTTCTACCACTAATGTAAATATCACAAACAAGTGTGAAGTATCAAAAAGAAAAAACTATCTTAGAATTTTTTATTTGACTATCAATTTAAAAGTTTACTGATACTTATCTGGCAGTGATTAAGGCTATTATTAGCCATCTCATCTAACTTAACAGTTCATGGCCAACTGTCTAAGTGGAGTTCACTGCATGGGCTACATTACTCATCTCCAAGAGAAAGATGAAGGAAATTTGTTTGCATCTTAAATATTTAGGATAACTTAGAAACTTCAAAAAAATCCAATCTGTAGATGTAAGGCAAGAGTCGATTGGAACCTCTACTTTAGAAGGAAATTTGCTTAGAAATATAAAGTTTGAAGATATTACTACTCTAATTCATCTGATATTAACTTAGCTAATGAATTAATTGATAATATAGACGAGGAAAATAGGGGTTAGTTTTGAAAATTAAAACATGCATTCAATCTTTCTGGTGCAAGAGCACCTAATAGGTCTTCATGCCTTAATGAGGTCACGATGAAATATCATAAGTTTTTTGAGTTCATGTGATATAATAAGGTAAATCATGACCATTATTTATGTAATAAGTGTCTTTGAAGTCATTAGAATGTATTTTGAGTCATGTTGAAGTCATATAGTCAATATTGTCAAAAATTGACAAAAGTTGTCATTACGTTGAAAATGAGTGTCAATGGTCAAATATGTTGTTTTATGATATGTAAGAGTGTTTTTGGCCTATTTGGACCTATTTTAGTCATTATTGGGGCATAGGAGTCATAGATTAAGTTTAGATGCAATTTGGAGCAAAATTGTCAAAATTGACAAAAGTGTTGTCAAGCAACTTTTGAGTTTGTAAGGGTAATTATGTGTTTGTTGTTAAAATGAGTTGTAAAGGTGGTTATAACCATGTGGATGCTTTGAAGGAATTATAAAATCCTTGTACATGTTTTGAGATGGTTGGTGAGTGGATGTAATAAGCAAAAATATCAATAAAATTGTGAATTTTTTGCACTTTCTTGCATTTCTCAGACGTGACAATCTGAAAAGAAGTGTTTTTATTATTCAAAACTCATCTATCTTAATTCTAAATAATTTTGAAATGATAGAGGGGTGAATACTGAGTATTCTTGTTTTTGTTTCATTTCTTTTCATCAAGTTTTGAGGGAGTTCTCTTATTTTTTGTAAAAACAGTCAAAACCCTACCCTAGGGTTTGCTGAGACATTATAAAATGTAAAAAGCCTCCATTCCACATGATCAAGGGCCAAAAATTTGTGGAATTGAGGTAAAATATATGTATTTTAGTTTCCTTTTTGTTTCAGGGATTCATACATGATTTTGGCATGTGCAAACAAAGAGAAAGTTGACTGAAATTGTGTCTCAGTTTGGGACAACAGTGTGTTGGAGGAGTTTTGGTGGGACAAAGTACATTGTGAGACCTTGGAAGGTCAAGTGAGG
The DNA here is from genome assembly GCF_030272615.1 of Cryptomeria japonica. Classification (NCBI taxonomy): domain Eukaryota; kingdom Viridiplantae; phylum Streptophyta; class Pinopsida; order Cupressales; family Cupressaceae; genus Cryptomeria; species Cryptomeria japonica. Next base: position 326,939,081 of record NC_081415.1, read on the forward strand.
TTTGTGGAGAGTGTGTTAGAGTTCCCTTGATGTGGAACAAGGGTTTTCAAGTTGGGAAAACAATCCAATTGCATAAACTTATTGACTATCCTAAAATTGCTAGTGGTTGTCCTAGTTTGACAATCTAACAAGAACTTGTGTTTATGAGTTTGAATACTGGTTGGTTTTGTAGTTGGATTTGGTGAGTGTTTGGGGAGACCCTATTGATTCTTTAGAAGCCTTTGGAGGCATTCAGAAGTGGAAAATAAACCTTAATATATGACTGTCCTAAACATGTTGTTGGTTGTCCTAAACATGTTGTTGACTGTCCTAAAAACAGTGAGCCCTCAATAAAAATTGTTTTGTCATTTTGGGAGGTTGGGTGGGTAGAGAGAATACAAAGTTAACATGTTGATAAGCCTTTTATTATTTACAAAGGAGTTATGTGTTTGTGAGGAATACTTGTGGCAAGTTGTCAAGTTGGTAAATAGTGGAAAGTGGGAGTCCTAGTTGGGGCAACCTTGGTTGTGTGAGTGCAAAGGAGACTAATGGTGTTTAAATGCTATGGAGAATAGGTTTGGGTTTAAGAGAGTTGAGTATGCATGGAGGAATGTATGTGAGTGGCTGGATAATGGATTGAGAAGCTTGGGTTAGTTTTTACTTATTGTAGCCTTGTGAGTGGATTTGTGAAGTTATGGAAGACTTAGTACCTATTGGTTAGGTAAGTTGGGAGAAAGAAATATCCCTAATGTGTTTTTTGTGAGCATGATCTGCATCAAATTGGTATCAGAGCTAGCAATTAGATCAAGTGGAGATTTAGAGGTTGAAGGAGTTGAAGCCATCATGTACGAGAATGAAGAAATGAGAGCAAGGTATGCCAAGTTGAAGGAGATGACTCAGAGACAATCCATATTCATGACAAATTGCAAATGCCAAGGCAAGGCAAGGTATGTAGGATGATCATTGACAATGGTTCATTTGATAACATAGTTTCAGTGGAAATGGTTGAAAAGTTGAATTTGCCAAGGAAACCTCATGAAATACCTTAAAGAGCATATTGGGTGAATGATGATTAGTGGGTTGATGTTGGGGAACAATAATTTGTGGATTTTAATATTGGTTCATATTATGATACTATACTTTGTGATGTTATGCCTTTGAAAGATTGTCATTTGATCTTGGGAAAAGTTTGGCAATTTGATAGATTTTATGTATTGCACGATGGTAGGAAGAATACATATACCATTGACAAAGATGGAGAAAATTTTGTGTTGAATCCATTGTAGGATGTTGAGGCATCAATGAAGGTGGCAAAGATAGGGTTGATTGGAAGAAGAGAGTTCCTAATGCATGAGGAACATGAAGATGAAGATGAGGCACAAGAAAGAGTTTGTTCAATGAAGGATGATGGTGTTTTGAAGTAGGTAGCCATGAAGAGTGCAGGGGTATGTGAGATTGGGATAGAGATCCTAACAAGGAAAGAGGATAAGGACATGAGAAAAGATGGTGAGTTGCAACATTGGAATAGTGAAGACACAAAGGAAGAGGTGATTTGTCTACTGAATGTACAAGAATACAACGTACAGTAGATAGCTGATGAAGATGATATTGAACCTACTAGAATGGAGGTTCTAAACACTAAGATAAAGGTAAAGGACAGAGGTATTGAAGATGACAGCAAAGAAATGAGTCTTGAAGGGCTTGAAGATGGTAACAATATCATGATTGGGACTGTGTTGTGTCCATTGAAGATGGAAAAAGATATAGGACAGCAAGGTGCCACTATGATAGTGGGTTCTGAGGATGAAGATATAGTGATCAAGGTGGATAATGAGTTGGAAATGAGTAAGGAGTGCCAACTGGAATGGCATGTAATGGAGGAGAAGTTGGTTGAATTAAACAAAGGTGAGAACATGACAAGTAGTGGAAGTAATGAGGTTGAGACAAATATGGAGGTTGTAGTCAACATGAAGGGTGAAGACGAGAAGGTAAAGCATGAGAAGAGGGTCTCAATGAGGAAAGAGACTAAGACTGAAAATCTGGTAGTGATGGGCCATGAGAAGGCTAAAGAGTTTGTGTGGTCTCCAAGTGAGATGGAGAAGAGAGGATATGTTGATGTCAAGGCAGTGATTTGTCTTTGGATGGTAAGATTAATTGTGATGTAGGTATGTATTGTTCTAATAGTGATGCTAGGCATGGTAAAGCTGGTAATGCATGTGAGGAGGAAAGGTAAGAGGCAGATGGTAAAAGGAGCTTGTTGTTGCTTCTTGATTTTGTTGATTTTATTGATGAATGCTAAACCAAAGGTAAAGATGAAAGTGAACAGTAAGGGTACAGGTTTTTTGACATGAATGGAGTTGAAGGATAGATTGGAAGCAGATGGATGATAGAAAATCAAAGCATAGGAGTGCAGATCCAAGTTGGTAGAGCAAGCATGAAGGATTCAAGTAGCCAAGCAAGAAATAAACTTCAAGAAGAGGATATGTTCAAGACAAAGGTGAATATGAGACCATTTAAAGGATATATAGGATCATCTAATCAGGTTTTTTTTTTCAGGTACAATAGTTCCAATAGACTTGGAAAGATTTCAAGGCTAGGAGTATGGTGCAGGAGCACCTAATAGGTCTGCATGCCTTAATCAGGTCACGATGCAATATCATAAGGTTTTTGAGTTAATTTTATTTAATAATTTAAATCATGACCATTATTTATGTAATAAGTGTCTTTGAAGTCATTAGAAGGTGTTTTGAGTCATGTTGAAGTCATATAGTCAATATTGTCAAAAATTGTCAAAAGTTGTCATTGTGTTGAAAATGAGTGTCAATGGGTCAAATATGTTGTTTTATGATATTTAAGGATATTTTTGGTCTATTTGGACCTATTTTAGTCATTATTGGGTCATGGGAGTCATATATTAAGTCTAGATGCAATTTGGAGCAAAATTGTCAAAATTGACAAAAGAGTTGTCAAGCAACTTTTGAGTTTGTAAGGGTAATTATGTGTTTGTTGTTAAAATGAGTTATAAAGGTGGTTATAACTATTTGGAGGCTTGGAAGGAATTATAAAATCCTTGTACACGTTTGGAGATGGCTGGTGGGTGAATGTAATAAGAAAAATATAAATAAAGTTGTGAATTTTCTGCACTTTCTTGCATTTCTCAGATGTGACAGTCTGAAAATAAGTGTTTTTCTTATTCAAAACTCATCTATCTGAATTATAAAGAATTTGGAAATTATATAGGGTTGAATACTGAGTATTCTTGTTTTTGTTTCATTTCTTTTCATCAATTTTTGAGGGAGTTCTCTTATTTTTTGTAAAAACAGTCAAAACCCCACCCTATGGTTTGCTAAGACATTATAAAATGTAAATAGCCTCCATTCCACATGATCAAGGGCCAAAAAATTGTGAAATGGAGGGAAAATATATTTATTTTAGTTTCCTTTTTTTTTCATGGATTCATACATGATTTTGGCATGTGCAAACAAAGAGAAAAATGACTGAAATTGTGTCTCAGTCTGGGACAGCAGTGTGTTGGAGGAGTTTTTGTTGGACAAAGTACATTGTGAGACCTTGGAAGGTCAAGTGAGGGTTGTGAAGAGTTTTTTAGGATTCCCTTTATGTGTAAAAAGGGTTGTCAAGTTGGGAAAATAATTCAAATGCACAAACTTATTGACTATACTAAAATTGCTAGTGGCTGTCCTAGTTTGACAATTTAACAAGAACTTGTGTTTATGAGTTTGAATTCTGGTTGGATTTGTAGTTAGAGTTTATGAGTGTTTGGGAAAACCCTATTGATTCTTTAGAATCCTTTGGAGTAATTTAGAAGTGGAAAATAAACCTTAATATATGATTGTCCTAAACATGTTATTGGTTGTCCTAAACATGTTGTTGATTGTCCTAAAAACAGTGAGTCCTCAATGAACATTGTTTTATCATTTTTGGAGGTTGGGTGGGTAGAGAGAATCCAAAGTGAATATTTTGATAAGCCTTTTAGGATTGACAAGGGATTTATGTGTTTGTGAGGAATACTTGTGGCAATTTGTGAAGTTGGGAACTAGTGGAAAGTGGGAGTCCTAGCTGGGGCAGCCTTGGTTGTGTGAGTGCAAAGGAGACTAATGGTGTTTAAATGCTATGGAGAATGGGTTTGGGTTTAAGAGATTTGAGTATGCATGGAAGAATGTGTGTGAGTGGTTGGATAAGGGATTGAGAAGCTTGGGTTATTTTTGGGCTATTGTAGCCTTGTGAGTGGAACAAGAGCCTTGTGAGTGGATTTGTGAAGTTATGGAAGACTTAGTACCTATTGGTTAGGTAAGTTGGGAGAAATAAATATCCCTAATGTGGTTTTGGTGAGGATGCTCTGCATCACTTTCCTAAGCTAATCACAAAACTTAAACTACATACTACCTTTCCTAATCCTACCGACAGAATAATTGAAACAAAACACAAGTAAACACAAATCATTCACAGTGGTCCTTCAATTAGACCTCATCGTGCTTCCTTTCAGCTCTAATGTTGATATGTTTCTCTCAAAAATCTAGGTACATGAAACAACGAAAGAGAAGTGGACGGTGTATGAGCCTTACTCAAAATATGTGACTAAAGATGACTTACTGATGATTATCTAGACAAATTGACAGAATAACAATACTTAATCTAAATTATTACTCAAAATTAGGATAGAATGAAATTACTCAAAAAAGGGATTATCTGGAAAAACTAACAGAATAAGATTACTTGGAAATTAAATGATTTGATTGAAGGGGAGTCCTCAGTTTATAGAAAATGAGAGACTTGACGGACAAGCAGGATCGAAAATATTTTTGATCAAGTGGATGGATGAGATCAAATGCATGATAGAGCTTCCATTTGAGGAAGGATGAAGGAGATGAAGGAAAAAAGTGATGAAAAAGAAAAAAAATTGATTTTTGGGGATGCATACCTCATTTTTGAATTAAAAATTGAAAAAAATGAGATATTAGAATTTTGGAAAATCAAAGAAATTTTTTAAACAAAGTTGTTATTTTCAAAAATTAGGAAGATATTTTCAATTAAAAATTGAAAAAAATGGATATTATCCTCATGCAAGAAGATAATTAGGAAAATTAAATAAATAAAGATATTTATTTCATTCGAAGACATAAATTGGATAATCGAATAATTTAAATGAATTATTCAACTATAGGTTAAAATAAGTGAACCTTTAATTAATCAATTAACATTGTTTAATTAAAGGGGATAAATTGAAATTAACCAAACAATGCAATATTATTTAATTAATTTTAAAAGAGGAAGGGGTTTGATGACATATTAGGGCAGAATGATTAGCAAATTAGTCAAAATGATGTTTGGGGACCTAAAAGGGGTCAAATTAAGTCAATTTGGGTCAAAATAGTTAAAATTGGAAAGAAAGGGAAATTTTGGATGGGAAATGAGATGTTTCGAGTTTAAAACTGTAAATTAGCACAAATCAGGTAAAATCGAGCAATATCGAGTAAACCAAGTCAAAGTGGGTCATCAAATAGAGAAGGGAAAAATGAGACACCATAGAACTGGAAAAGAGATCAAAATGAAACTTTTTCATAAGGCTAGGTAGGATATGGGATCCAACAAGATTGGAAACGGAAGGCGGGAAGCAGTAGAAACCGTAAAATGGAGACAAAGAAAATGGTCAAAATGGACACTACCGGAGCGAGAGGGGAAAAATCCAATGCAAGGGAGCTGAAGTAGAGGTTGAAATGAAAATTGTGTACTAAGAGTGGGAAGAGAGGGGAAGGATCTAGATAGGCATGGAAAAGGCTAAACAGGAGGACTGAATTAGGGGAAAAAACCCTTAATCGAGATGCAATTAGGCAAAACATCACTACAAAAGTGACAAGGGAACAATATGACGCAGAAGGGATGAGGTTAAGGGTAAAATGCAATCCCAAACCTGAAATGGGAAGGCAAGGGAACAATCTAGATAGGATGAGATTGCACGAATAAATAAGATCATACACGCGATAAAGTTATGTTACCCGCCTTAGCAATTAACCCATTGATAATATCTTATGTCGTGAATACCATTTTTATCACCCAAGTCTTTTGCCTTCCGTAGTTCTTAAAACCTCTGATCGGCCGATATAAGCCTTTAGATGTCAAGTCTTGTTTATGTCCAAAAGGGACCCCACCATACTTTATCGATTTATTGCCCCTTAATGGAAGTCATTCCTTTCGTTTTTCACAATGCCATCGATCTCTTTTCCTCCGATACTCCGACTCCTGATAGTACAATGTCATTGGATCCCTCACAAGTTATATATTGACTGATCGCACTATAGGATTTTTTTTCGCACAAACTCTTTCCAATTATTTTTTTCTTGAAGGATGCAATCACCCGATGCTCTGATATCAATTGTTCTAAAGTCAGTGATCCGCATGATGATGTTAGCTGAATGCTTTTCCATAATGGTTAGTTAATGAGATAATTATTGAAAAGGTCATTTTGAATCCATAGGTGGCACAACAACCACAGGGAGATGCAACGGACACGGCGGTAGCTGGATAGTAGGTAAATGATGAAGAAGAGGAGTAAGAAGATGAAGAGGCGGATGAAGGCATTGTTGCTTAATTTCTTGTTGTAGCTAATTGTCTTTTTTCTAATCTGGCTCTTCAACTATTGGTCTTGGTGGACCGTTTACTTGATGGTTAAGTTTGAACTTTGTTTGGACAATTGTCTTCAAGAAACCATTTTTTTTATTAGTTAAGTTAAACTATATATTGATGACTGAAATGATAATTAGGGGTTCGGAATTTTGGAAAAAGGGGGATATATTGAATTAATAGTAATTCTACATGTTTTGGACTGAAGAAAGGTTTTATGTTTGAAAAAGACTTGGTGTTATTTTTAATTAGAATTCTATTTTCATGAGATGCTATTATCCTATCTATATATGGCTGGTTCATTAAATGTGTTGAATGGGTTTCATGTTTTAGACTATGTGCTATGATGAAAATTTGTTCCATATTCACTGTGAATTCAAATCAGATATTCTATGAGTTGTTGTCCATGATCTTATATACAGGTATCATTCTTCAATGGAAATATTTACATGGATATTGATGAATGATTTAGATTCAAGATATATGGTGATTAGTTTTCATACTTGTTATGGAAGTCATGAATGTTTCATTCTGCTCTTTTTATTTCATTTTTGTGAAATCTTGCCTTCTTTCTTTCTGGTTAAAAGCATACCCCATAAAAATCTAAAATTATATCATAAGAGGGAGTTGTACCTCTAAAATTCATAGGGAAGTTGCAGAGATAATTGCGACTTATCCAACTATTGATTGATAGTTTGTTCTCTTGTGTGGGCATGGAGTCATATTGTTACATTTTTTAAGGGAACAAAATTTGTTAACCAATAGGTTAAAAACAAAGAATGAAGGTGATGCAAATTTTAAGTGTCTACATTTTGCCCCTCTCTGAGATAATATGATTTTAAGCATTGCTTCAGAGAAGATATGAATGAAAATTCACATCAAAACATGCCCCACACATGGTTGGATACAAGGGTGTCCCCTCGAGAAATTGATCAAAAAATTAGAAAAAGAGGTTAATTTATCGACAATGAAACCACGATTCCAACAAATTGAACGAAAGGGAAAACAAAGCTAGGATGCAAAAGATACAAGATCTAGAAGGCAAAAAGGATCGTGACCAGTGCAAAAGGGGAGGGCGAGCATGTACATCTATGAAAGAGGAGGGGTATAAAAAATGGTGGGAGGGTGAAAAGGGCTCATTTTTACTCTCTCATTTCGAAATTTGGAGCTCTGAATCCTGGAGGAAGGCAAAAGAATGGTGTGAATTTTGATCAAGAATCATTTTGGAGAACACGTGTGGGGCTACTGATGGCTAGAGGGCGTAGGACCATAGGTATGTAGTCAAATTCCCACTTGTCAATTTTTTTATTTGTGGACGCTTTTCTAGGATTTCTAGGGTTGTTTTTTGATGCTTGTGGGGTGAATAGGTTAGGGTACCACATAGTTTTCTATGCCATGTGCATAGTTGGTCAATATCTTGCATAGTTGGCTAACCCTATTATGCAATTGGATAACCCTACTATGTAGTTGTAGAGGCCTATTGCGTAGTTGGCTAGGAAAAATCTAGGACAAAGGAAATGAGGAGACTAGGAGGACCAGGGTTTGACCTAGAGGAATTAGGATTTGGGACAGACTGATTAGAGGGTTAATTGAGTAATCCAACAGAGGATTGCCAATTAGGATTAGGCTTTATATTAATCAGGACTTATCATGAGATTTCCCCAATCATATTGCATTTTGAGCTACCTCCATTATAGACATGAGAGTTATCCATCATGCCTTGTATTGTTCCACCGATTGGATAGGTGGGAGAGAGATTTCTGGTGGCACTAGAGGATGAATACATTTCACCTACCAATAGGAGAGGCGATGATTACACTAGAGGATGTATGGCACATCCTAAGGATTCCTATTCATGGGGAGTTAGTAGTTTATGAACCATCTACAGGGAGAGAAGCGTTGAGTCATTTATTCGAGGTTGATGAGGATGAGCTACACATTGTGGATTATGAGATTAGATGGGATACTATGGCAGCACAACATCATAGGTTGGTGACAGTCATCAATGTGATCATAGCAAGATTGGTTGCACCAGACAAAAGGGACCATGGATTTCCTAGTGGATGGGGATGAGTGTCAGAGAACATGGTGTCAGAGGGGATGATATTTTCTTGGGGACCATGCATGTTAGGTATGTTATACTTCCATCTTCATCAGATAGTATATAGAGAGAATTTGACACTACTAAAGATGTGGGCATTTGAGCATATTGCTATATGTCGGCCGATATGAGAGAGACATGTATGACCTGGGCTGCCATATGTGTATTGCTATGATGGGCCCTTAGCATGGGGACTAATGGGACATACTTTGTTCTGGAGGTATTAGCTAGATTGTCTAAGAAATTTCACATGGAGACCATACAAGGATTGTAAGGGTTGGTCAGATGATGAGGGACATCTTCCCTACTATCGATAGAAGAGGTACTTGATAGGGCGAGTGATGATGAGACAAAGGGTCTTTGAGATACAACTGCCAGAGATAGTTCAGGGAGAGACAAGATATTCCTACAGGTATGACTCATTATGCATGATCCAAGAGAGAGAGTAGATTGGGGTCCTCATGACATGCCACATGTATCATTTAAACACTATGTTTGGAGAAGATTTGAATGATATGGATACTATGGATCAGAATGATTGGGTTGGTTTTGAAATTTTTATTGATATGGAATGAGAACTAAGGTGTGCCTTGGTAGATTTGGATGAAAGCACCAAAAAGTGTAGGAAAGCGAAAGAAAGATTGGTTACTTGAGAAAGTTATGTGATGAGAAAATGAAAGAATGTACAAACCTTGAAAAGGAAAAGACACAACTGAAGGAATATTTTAAAAATGCAAAACAATAGATCAACAAGCTCTGAAGCTCAAAGGTGGTATTGAAGTACTTGATGTGATTCTCAATGCTCAAAAGCAATATAAAGACAATGTTGAACTTGGCTTTAAGATTGATGAAATCTCTAGGGCTCCAATCAAAGAAGACAAGGAAAAAGGGAAGGTCAAGGATGAAATGATGAAACCTAGAAAAGATCAAAAGGATTCCATTACAGTCTTAAACAAGAAAAATTTTAGGAGTTTTCCTTTTGCTCGAACTAAGTATTCATCATCCTTCAATGGTAATTGTTTTGCATGCAAAAAAATTGGACATGGAGCTAGTGAATGTTGAGGTGACATCATAGTTCAAGCATTTAATGGCCAATGTTACAATTGTAATAAGTTTGGATATAAAGAAAATACATGCAGAAGTAGGATAAGTCGGAATGGATATGGAAACATAAATTATGGTAGGAAAGCTCAATCATTTAATGGATATTGTTATGCTTGCAAAAAATTTGGGCACAAGGTGGTTGAGTGTAGGTCTAACTTCAGAAGAAATGGTAGTAGAAATATTAGAATGAATGGATATGATTCACAATAAGGTCCAGTATGTTATAACTGCAACAAAATTAGACATATTATCAAGTTATATTGAGGAAGAAATTAGAGATCTACTATTCCAATAAAACAAATTGATCTCAATAAAGAAAAGGAGAAGATGAAGATGGAATGGGTAAATAAATCAAATGAGAAGACATCATAAATGAATGAAAATGAATTCGTACCTATTGTTGGCGCTGATTCTTCTTCCGGGAACTAAGAAGGTAGGCATTGTCTGAGGGGGAGATATGTTCATGCAAAGCTTAAATGTGCCCCCCTCTTATGGTTAGGATGCTAAATTTCAACATGACAGAATTTAGGAATATTTTTTTGGAGGAATTTGCATTTGTTGTGACTTATTGAAGAAACAAAGTATCATCTTTTGGGATATAATGGTATAGGGCATTTATGACAATGAAACCCTAGTTGGTGAGTGAAAGAATAAAAGAGAATGTTAAAATCATCTTTATCACTTGTGAACTTTCTCTTGCTTCTGGCAAAGATCTTCTGTGCAATTAAAATGTGTGTTGTGCAAACCCTAGCATCTGTGTAGAAGGAAAATCAAGGAAGATGGCTACTTCAATTATTGCCAAATCTGAGTTGAAGCCATGACCAATTTTTAAGTCGTATCTATATGTGGTAACTGTGGATGATAAAGAAGGTGCATTTTCCAAGGTTCCAATTTACTACATGTACAACAAGGACATGTGGACAAACATTTGTATCAAAATGGAAGAGGTAAGCCATTCTAAGTTTCATGACATCTGAGAGAAGTTGATGGAAGATGATTTGATTACTTTCAATGATGAATATAAGAACATTTCGACATTAGGGATGAATATTTGGAAGGATTGCCCTAATTTTACCTATAACACAAAATTGATTAAAAAAAATTTGAGTCATATTCATGAGGATATAATGTACCTTGACAAACCCTACAAGATCACAAAGGAAGCCTTTAAATAATTTATAGGTTTATGTTCATATGATACTCTTTTAGTGAAGAAAAATGTAAAGAATGGTACTATCACAACGTTAATTGGTTTGAAATCAGACAAAAGAGCAATGATAGTCAAATATATTATTGATTTGTGAGTAAGATATAGGATGAAGTATTTAGCATCCAAGATTTACTATCAAAATTGGCAGGGTTCTACAACTGCAATTACAATTCATACAACACATTAGATGGTGGTTGTCGGGGAGAAGTTTGACCTATGTGAGCTAATGAGGTAACATCTACCAAATAGTCTTAAAAGGACCAAGGTGAGTAAGTATGCATTCAATTATGGCTCCTTGATCATTTGTTTAGCTTTCATGTTAATGAATGAACTTCTAGGAAAAGATAACGTTTGGAGAAATTCATCTCTTGTTGGAGTACAAATCAAAGAACATATTAGAAGGTTAAAAATGGATAACAAGGCATACTATAGCACATTCTATGGATGGTTCAAAAAATTTCAAGACACAATGCAAATGAGAGAGATTTCCTTCAGATGTGGTCCAAAAATATAAAGATACATTCACATTTCTAGTAAGCAAAGACAATTGTTATATTATGCTAGTAGAACCCAAAACAACATAGATTTTGAATCTTCCATATGAATTTTCTGAGGAAGAAGTTGAGGTGAAGATTTCTACTATAATTTAGTTAGAGAAATATCGTAATGAGCCTTATTTTGGTAAAGTGGAAGAAATTGAAGCAAGGTTAAGATAAGAGGAAACTGATAAAGGGCATGATAAAAGAATTAATAAACTATTCAAAGATGTTGGTTTGTAAAGATTTTTTGAAGCATTTGGTCAAAGAAGGACAAGGTTTGTGTATGTCCCACCTTCGATAATATTGAGATCCATCGAACTCTTGCTAAGACTATGACAACTGAGAACAAAACCCCTAGAAAGAAACAAAAGGCTACGAGAAAGACAGATAATCTGGAACCTAAAGTTGAAGAAGTTGAGAGTAGCTTAGAACAAGATGCACATAAAGAACAATTTGTGATCAGAATAAGGACAAAGAGAGAAAATATTGAAGAAGAAGTACAAGAGGATGCAGTGCTTCTGGCTAAAAGAAAAAGAAATCTGATCTCTCTAGGAGAAACCCCTAATGGAAAGAAGAAAGAAATATAGAAGAAAATATAGAAGAAGACTAAGAAAGAAGAAAAACTTGAAGATGATCCAAATTGTCAGCCACTTAATCTAGATAGTCTTGTAAATGCGATATGTGTGCATAAATTATTCGAGTTTACAGTGAGCATGTATGATGAGTCTCCTCTGGTGGACAAAGAAACTATAGAAAAGGTTGTGATCGGGTATTTGATTATTTTTAAAAAAACACGTAGTGATATTGAAGCGACACTACCTAAAATTTTTCTATAAGTTCTAACAGAAAAGAGAAAGAATGTAGTAGCAAAGGAGAATAACATAAGGAAAGTGTTATGATAAAGTTTGTTGCCCTTTATCTCAAGAAGAAATGAGTGAAATTTTGCAAATTCTTAATGCAAGGTTCAAAAAGAAAGAAAGGGTAAATTTAATTATGGGTGGAGATCCAAAAGACTTAAAGATAATAGTGAAACAATCAAATGATATAGTGGTTGAGGTTGCAAAAGAAGTGGTGAAGACTTTTTCTTCTTCAAAGGAGAAGATAAACACAAGAATTTGTATTGGAGAAACAAGTTATGGTATATTTGTTCTAGAGAAGGGAACAGAGGAACAAAATATTGATGTAGGTGGTTTGTAAACTATTCCAGATAGTTAGATGAATTTTGAACAAGAAGTTTATAAAAGTGCAATGAAGGTTCCTGATGTTGCTAACAAAGAAATAGAGAAGGAGAAAGGTGAACAAATAGAAAGAGAGAAGTGTGAAGAAAAGAATGAAGAAGAGAAGACAAAGGAAATAATAGAGCACATGATTGAAAAGAAGAAGGAAGAAACGAGTCCAAAGGAGGAGAAATAAAATCCAATCATAAGAGTGTCTACATGTGAAACTTTCAGTATTTCTGAGTTGCTTTAGTTGCAGGTGAAATTTGAGTTGATGGTGACACCAAAGGTATTACAAGTACCGATAACACAAAGAAAATTGGATTTAGACAAATTCTCACCCCTCCAAATGTTATACTTGTGTGATGTCCTTCATCATAGAGATAGAAAGAAGTATTTAGTGTCCAAAGTTGAATGTATAGAACTAATTGAGGATATAATGAAGTTTCTCCAAGAGAAACTTTTAGATGTTAAATTGGATGAATTCTTGAGTGATGAAGATCAATTATGACTTTAGACATTTAAAAATGGTCAACGCTTGTGGAGTCATACTTTAACATTTACGCATTGCCTTATTTTAGGGTTCTTGTGTCGCATTAACATTTCTTCTATGTTGTGCACTTGGTCTTTATCATTTGCGAGCATCGAGTCCTTCTTCTGCATTCCTCATTTTTATCACTTTCAAATTAGGTCTTGTCAATAACAATCTTCAGTCATGATTTTGGTCTATCTTTGTCCTTGTCAATCTCGTCATTTTGCGATCGATTCATCATTGATCCTTGTCCTTGTCAATCATGTCAATTTCGATCAATTAGTCATTGTTCCTCATCAATTGGCGCATTTATCAATCAAATCGTTTGTCAGCATTGGTCCTTTGTTAATCAGAATCATGATCAAATCGACCCTAAATCAATTATATTTTGTCAGGACCTAATTGTCATCCTTGCATTTCTAATTCATCTTCCAAGGTTTTATGATTTATTCATTTAATCTTGTTTGTCATTTTCCCTTTAGGTTAAATAATTTATTTATTTATCCTAAGTCTTCTTGTCACAATTAATATTTATTTAATTGGCTAATTAATTCCCTCTCTTTTTGTGAATTAATTAATGAATGAAAAATTGTTAATTAATTCACTTATTTTCCTAATTTTCATCAATTTCTAATTTTCCTAATTCCTAATTTCCACCTAATTTTCTAATTGGTCAAAATTCAATTTCCACCTAATTAATTTCTCTCTAGTCTTTCCCTATTTTTGTGCTTCGGTGGAAGCATGAATTTCTAATGTGTCATACTATTGGCATAGCAAGATGTCATAGGCTTTTAGTCCTCTAACCTTTGCATTGGCAATATGTCATAATTCATGACATAGAAGGTGTCATAACCTTCTTCCTTCAACTCAATTTTGCCATTTTTGAAATCAATTGCCTAAATATCAATTTAATGCTAATCTTGTCTTTTCTCCAATTTATCTATAAATTGGATGAATTTCTTCAATCAAAGCCCTTGATCCCTTGTCGAATCAATCACGCTTCTAGTATTCTTGCGCTATCGTCTTGTCTACTTGCTTTCGCATCATGCTTATGCACTAGTAGGTGAGATCCACAAACAAAGCTATTTGAAGGAGAAAGAAGGACAATGGAGCCACATGAAGGAGACATCTGCATTTGGTTTTCTTAGTTTTCAATCTTGAATGTCTTTTTTTCATGTTTTCATTGAGTGTAATTAGGATTGTTATCACTGCATTTCAGTTTTCGTGATTGAACTAGTCCAATTTGTTATTTGCTTTGATGATTTCCATATTCCTATCTACATTAATTGGTGAACCCGACGTGAACTAACCCCCTAACCATGCTTTTGAGTTCTTTTGAGATGATTTGTAGGTGAAAAACCCAAGAAACAGGGTAATGCAGGCCTTTCTGGGCACTTTTGCGCCTGTGTAGGAGCAATCTGTGCCTGTGTCAAGCATTGGCAATATTTCATAACCTTCTTCCTTCAACTCAATTTTGCCATTTTTGAAATCAATTGCCTAAATATCAATTTAATGCTAATCTTGCCTTTTCTCCAATTTATCTATAAATTGGATGAATTTCTTCAATCAAAGCCCCTGATCCCTAATCCCTGATCCCTAGTCGAATCAATCACACTTCTAGTATTCTTGCGCTACTTGTCAATCTTGCTTTCACATTAGGTTTACACACTTGAAGGTGAGATCCACAAACAAAAGCTATTTGAAGGAGAAAGAAGGACAATGGAGCCACATGAAGGAGACATTCAAGTTTGCAATGGTTTGCGTTTGAATTGATGTCTTGTTTTCATGTCTTTATTGAGTGTTTTTAGGATTGTTATCATTGCATTTGAGTTTTCATGATTGAACTAGTTTAATATCTATTTGCTTTGATGATTTCCACATTTCCTATCTACATTAATTGGTGAACCCGATGTGAACTAACCCCCTAACCATGCTTTTGAGTGCTTTTGAGATGATTTGTAGGTGAAAAACCCAAGAAACAGGGTAATGCAGGCCTTTCTGGGCACTTCTGCGCCTGTGTAGGAGCAATCTATGCCTGTGTCATTTGCGCCTGTGTTAAAGAATTCTGCGCCTGTGTTAAGCATTCTGCGCCTATGTCAAAGATTTTTGTGCCTGTGTAGGAGCAATCTGCGCCTGTGTCAAGCATTCTGCGCCTATGTCAAAGACTTTTGCGCCTGTGTCAAAGGGATATGCGCCTGTGTTGCATCATTTTGCACCTGTGTCAAGACTTCTGCGCCTGTGTAAGGCCAGAAACAGAGGTAAAAAAAGTAGTGTTTTTACTTGCAAATTGATTTGTTTTGCATTCTGTTTCTGATTTTTCATTTTATGGTACTGATTCTTTGTGCAGCACCTTGGCATTATGCATGGCAAAGACAAAGATGAAACTACTAACGAATTTTATGCAAATTCGATAGTCAAAGATCACACATATCAAACTTCTAACTTGGTGGTTTTGCAGGTTGCCTTGGATTACAACTAAACTTTGTGTTTGTAATTCATATTTAGGCACCTAGTATGATTTCTAAATAGGATGGAATGAACGTATGTTTTCTTTGATTGTTGAGTTTTACATTGGAGTAGGAGAGTATGCTCTCATCCTTCTTAGGGTGATCAGAAATCCAGATCTTCGATACCATTCTCATGGCTCGAATTGTTTGTTACCTTTAGAGGGCCTGCCTTCCCGACCATTTGCTTTCTTTTGCAAACAAGTGATAATCGTGAGAAGGGAACGACCCAAGTGAGCACAACCAGAGTACCTTGGCATTCTAACTCACTATAAATAAATACCTGATGGGTGAAAGCTTTGAAGGAAGGGTTACGTGGGAATTGCAGTTACTTGGGAAGTGATGACCCTTGAACTCTTTCTCATATCAACATCTAAGTAGGACCTCACGGTCTAAATCGTGCTTGCGTGACTACATTTGTTTGGTATCTTGGTGGGCTTAATGTCTCAATCACGCTTGCGTGACACCAAGGAGTAACGCTTAAAAGAAATCCTTACTAAACACCTTGTATTTAGAGGCCAAAAATCCTTCTAGTTGCTTGAGAAGGACAAGTTCAAATACTTGGAAGAGATACTAAGTTCACCATGGGGAGATTTCCATGGGGACTGATGCTTGGCTGCTCTGAGAAGTGAGTGTCGTGAAGGGGAGCCCGTGGGGTCAAGCATCTATGTATTCTCCTTGAATCTCATAACGAGTCTACCTCTCAAGTACCTACTGCCCTTGCCATCCATAAGAAATGTGTGAATGAGCATGATTGTCTTGAGTCTAAGTTGAAGTATCTTGTCTTCTTTGCTTGTCAAAAGTTGAGTTGTGTCTCATTTCAAAAACAAGACAAATTGATTCAAAACAAGGTTAAACACAAGAGTATTTCATTCAACAAAGTTCAAAACACCTTCAAACATGGTTGTCAAACATTTTTCAAAATCTTGTCTCAACATTCATGTCACTTAGATTTAGGTTCATCCTAGGTTTGCATTTTGCAAATTCATTGTCAAGTACCAAGGTTAGGTTTTCACCTAAGTCATACTCCTTTCGCATATCAATAAAAGTCATCCATTTGCATATGTCCTCTTGCATTAGAGTAATACAATTTCATAATTCAAACTTAGGTTGACATTGTCATACATTTGCATTTGCATACCCTAGGTCCTTTCATTAAGCTTGGGTCATTATCATATCATATTAGGGTCATTTGCATAGTAATTGTCCCTTTGCATATAGTGTCAAAACTAGGTTTTGTTATACTTGAGTAATCCAAATCTTTGATAAACCCTAAGTCATTGTTAGGAAGTCTTGACCTTATCAAACCTTTGTCTTTTTGTCATCATTGTCATTTTGGTCAAACCTAGCTTAGTATCCAAGCATATAGGTGAGACATTGTCAATTTGTCCTTTTTTCACTTGGTCCTTTTGTCCTTTGAGGTCTAAACATCATTTCAATTTCCTAAGGGTCTCATTTTTAGAATTGCATTCATGAGTTTGTCAAAATCTTGAAAAAACAACAAAAACATTAAGTTGCATTGTCATCCTTTTAGGTTGCATTTGTCAATCCCATTAGTTGCATTGCATAGTGACATGTTTGTTGAAATGAGGTCTCAACCTTCTTACGAAGCCATGTCATCACAATTGAGCAATCAATCATGTTAATCCAATCTCTACATGTCTCAGAACTTGGATCAATCTTATCATGATGATGTAAATGTCCAAATACAAAAACTAGAGGAGAAACTAGCTCAAGAAGAGGAGATATTGGAACAAAGAGTGAAAAACATTTAGAAGAATAGATCACAAATGTCCAAAATGTTTCAAAAATTTCCAGGTCGAAATCCAAAGATTGAGCCAATTGATGTAAGATCTCTTCTTGAACAATCAAACATACCAGCTCTCCTCTCCCAAATAGAGATGATGAAACAATTTCAAGAAAAGAGACAACATCAATTTCAACATTATGTGCCTCCACAACAAGAACAAGAAGGTGTTTACTATCAATCAGATTTTCAACCATCACAACCAATGGTCCAACATATACAACCAATACAACCAATGGTCCAATTTCAACAATATGTCCAACCAACTATACAATGTCCACAAATGGTTCAACCAATGGTGGAATATCAATGTCAACAACCACAACCAAACATTCAAAAACAAAGGTTGCAGCACACACCAACCCAAGTTTCAAACATGTTAGAACAATTGAACCAAGTCCAATATCAAAACATGACATTAGATCAGAACCAACTCCTTGCCAAACAAGTTCAAATTCCAGATACAACTATGTCAAAACCTCAAAAGAAAGGTGGCTTTATTGCAATGATCTTAAGGAAATTACCAAGTGAGTTCTTTGAGGAAGATCAAAATAATACACTTATGTCTAGCAATGCCTCATCCCCTTGCAAGCAAATTGACTCTCCAGTGGCATCTATCCCTACACCTCTAGAAGTTTCACAAGAACCTTCCATATTGTCCTCATCAAACAATACACCCAAGGATGAAATTACCCAAGGGCTATCCATAATTGATTGCCATGATAATCCAATTCATGATGCACATCCTTGTCATGTTTCAGAAATACAAGACCCAATGCCACCATGCATGTTATTGCCATTACCTATTTTAGAGGACCCCATTCGAAGTCCTTCTTCCTCATGTTCAAGCATTGATTCCTTGCCAGAATCAATCACAAATGTTCAAAGTGCATTTCCTTCATGCCAAAACATTGATCCCTTGTCAAAATCCTCCATGCATATCCAAAGTCCAACCTCATGTCAAGAGGATAATTTAGAGCATGCAGAAATGTGTGTTAAAATAGATCAAGATCAAGATCCCAAAACCTTATCATCCCATCCAATTGTTGACCAGGACCCCATGTTCCCAGACACTCATGATGATTCCCCTATTCTTGTCCATCCCATCCAAAGTCCTATTGACATGCCATTCCCTGAGCAAGATCAAGATATCCCAGTCCATCCAATCCCAAACGATCCCCTTCCATTTCATGAAAAAAATGTCCTTTCAAATCCCATTGGCATTCCACTTCCTAAACAAGATAAAGATATCCCTTCCATCCTTTCCGATGATCCCATTAAAAGTCAAGAGCAAAGCACCTTTGAAGAGGATTCCAATGATCTTCCTCCTTGTCAAGATCAAATTATTCCTTCAGATCCTCCACAAGATCCATTTGTTCCTCCATCTCCTTGTCCTAATGCTCCATATACACTCCAAGATCTCATTCCTTTTGATGATCCCATTATTTCTCCCATTCCATCTCTTGAAGAGCTTGTCATTGAACCATGTCCACTACACAATCCTAGTCCCCCTCATGATCCTAATCCCCCTCATGATTCTAACGTGTCAGTGCAAGATGTTCATGAACCCTCGACATGTATAATGGGTTCTTCCACTTTGGTGAAATCCAATCCACTTCAAGATCTCATTATTTCTCTCATATCATATCCACCTCATAATGGACTCGCGTCTTCTTCCCAAAGAAAAGAGTATCCTACAGTCAAGATATTCATAAAGGTAAAGGAGTAGATCTCCATAAGCAAGAATCCCTTCATGTCAAAGAAGATCTTAAGAGTCATGTCTACACAACTCACTCTCAAGATGTTGGTATCCCTCCATCAAAATCAGAACATACACCTTCCCCATCATACCTTCCATCCATCTTAGGTCCTTATATCCCTTCATCCTCTATGCAAGGTCAACAAAGGCACACATACTTGAGTAAATTTCATCCATCCAAAAGAACTCCATTTCATTCATATCTGTAGCATCCTAAAATTGCAACACTTGCAATTTCGACTGCATTTGGGTCTTCACGATGGCGACGCAACGTTGAACCTGAATGGAGACCCCAAAACCTATTTACGACACCAAAAACTGCATTTTTCTGCACCCTGGCCTGATCCCTCCTTGCACCCTGCTGTCCTGGGAGGTGGGACCATGGCGCCCAGCGCCCTGGTCCTTCTGGACTAGGGCACCCAGCGCCCTGGTACCCCAGGACCATGGCGCCCAGCACCCTAGTCCTTGGCCCTATTTTGGGCCCGGTCTATTTTGGGCATCGGGTCTTTAAGTTTGCAATTCAGGAAATAATGTTTCCTGGTCGGCCTAAGGTTGGGAAAATCAGTCTATCAGCCCTAATTGACAAGTATATAAACTACATTCCCTCTCTCAAAAAGGGAGGAGGACATATGTATGAAAAAGTTGGAAGCGATATTAAAACATTCAAACATTCAAGCATTCAAGCATTCCTTCAAGCAATTGAGTATTCTAAGTCTCCATTCAAGGCTAAGTGTTGCATTCAAGACAAGGATTCAACCATTGAAGAGGAGATCACTTACAACACATTACATACAACATACATTACACCTTCGCATGTAAGAATACAAACATTCTTACAACAAGGTATCAGTACTTGTTTACATTACAAACATTTACATTTACAGCATTCTCATTTCTTGGTTAATTCCAAAACCGGGGTTTGACCTAAAGGCAAACCTCTCATCCCTAACCCCCCAATCATCCTCTCTTTTCTGTGTGTAGGTTGTAGGTATGTGGCTGTAATTGAAGATCTGGAATCCTTGTGCAGAGACAAATAGATCCACCTTCATTTCGCGGATTTTTCGGAGGACCGTGTGCATGCCGAGCGCCATCGTCCTGTCAACTTTCTCTCAAATTTGCAGAACAGCACCGCCTCGACATTTTACTACTAATTCCAGGTCTGCAGCTTCATCCCATATCCCTATCTCTATTTATAAGCGAATATTTCCTACTTTACATGCATTCCTAGTTCAATCATTTTATCTACATTCTTTACAAAAGAGGGTATCCTTGATGTCTTAACCCTTGAAACTCATTTAGAATCCAATCTTGCATTATGTGGGATTGGATCTTGTGGGTTTCAACCCCTCTTTTGAATGTAAAGTCTCTCCTAAGTGAAAACCATCAACCCTAGTGACTCTCCCTTCTCTCCCCTCGGAGTTGGGGAGGGGAGAACAACTAGGGTTCGATTTTTCCGCTTTACATTTTGGTGAACCTGACATGAACATCCTCATTCTGATTATTCATGGTTAGATCTGAAAATTTTGCTCCCTTAATTACATTTCCATGTTTGATCTTTTGCAAATTTTAGAGGTTAATTACATAAAAACCCTAAAATTTTCTTGTTAGTAATTAAGCTTGTGAAATGTTTAATTGTTAATGCTTGTTTCAGATCTACCCTTCTATTACAAATTGTTAATTCATATTTGTGCTTTAATTCTAAAAATTAAGTGGTTAAATGTCAAAACCCTAATTTTTAAGACCTTCTTGATTCAACCTTTGACTGATAATTTCACTAATCAAAACACCTCCAAATCGGCTGTAACTTTGGATTCTGCAATAAAATCACAATATCTTTCATCCCTGAAAATTTGGAAAAAAGTTGCGAGGACCGTGTGCACCCCGAGCGCCATCATCCCTGACATTTTTTTCGAAATTTCGGGAGCTAGATCTTACTGTATTTTTCTGCTAAAATCCAGAATTTTGGCTGATTTTATCAATTTTAACACTTTCAAAATTAAAGTCAAAGTTGGTCTAGTGATTGCTCGGATAAAGGCTTATAATCATTCAAAAATCATTGAAATTAAAATTCCTATCAAAATTGTGTTTCTTACAGTCCTAAATCTGAAAAGTGTGTTGGCATTCATTCGAAATTTCAGTGGTTTATTCAAATTCTTGTAGTTTGTGACTTTTGAAATTAAGTGTTTAATTGAAACAACTTTGATTTCCACTTTCAAATTCGAATTTTGCATGAAATTGAGTCAATTTTTAAAATTTCAAAGCCTGCATTGCTTTCAGCATTCCCTCTAAAATCATAAAATTCAAAATTTCAGTTTCCCCCTCTTTTTCAAAATTCAAATTTTACATTTTTCAACAATCTTGGTAGGGTTCAATTTTGAGATTGCAACTTTAATTTGGCCTATCTACAGATCGTAAAATCACTCAATTTTTTCAGATTAGCTTTAAAATCATCATAACTTTCATCCCTGAAAATTTCGAAAAAAGTTGCCAAGACTGTGTGCACTCCGTTAGCCACGGTCCCGGACATTTTTTCCGAAATTTCAGGAGATTGTCCTGATTGCATTTAACAGCTTAAATCTAGGAGATTGGCTAGTTTTATTGAAATTTGCTACCTCTAAAATTCAAAATCTTCTCTCTCTCTTTAGTGCATGAGTTTTACAACAATAAGCCCTACTTACACTATTCCCGTTAGACGAAGCCTTAGAATTAAGTCTTTCCAAGGTTTAATTACTGAGGAGATGGAACCTAATTTGAATGGCCTTTTTAACGAGGACATGGGTAATTCCTCTAATCCTCTTACTGATGAAAAAGCTCTCCATGAGGTTTCTGTAGAACAACTTTCGAAATTGGATAACCAATTTGATGATTTTCGACAATGGATGTCTCAAGAATACCCTGATAGTGAAGCTCTTTCATTAATTGAGGGTCTAAAACATATGGTTCAAAGTGATAAGAATGGAATTGATATTTTGTGTGGTATTGCACACATTGTGGATTTGAATGTGATTCCTATGAAAAGTTGTGCCGAAACCTTAGGTTATACACAACCTCCTACTCAAGTTAATCAGTCTATTCCTTTGACAACTCCTATTGCTAGTATACCTACCTTTACATCAAACATAATGACTACTTCAATACAAGACATTCCTCCTATGATCACCAGTCATGGGGGCAATCCTTCTTCTTCAATCAACCCTCTTCCTTCATTCAATCCAACTTCTTCATTCATTCCTTCAATGAGTGTTCCTATTATATCTCCACAAATAAACATGACACAAGGGGGCAATTGATTTAACCATTCCATCCCTCCTTGTAGTGTTCCTCCTTTCCAATCATCTCCTATGACTAACTATCATAGTGTCCCACCACCTTACTCTCTACATTCTTTCAATAACATAACACCTCCATCACAATCTAACACGTCTAATATGAACTCTTTGACTGAAGCGACCATTAACAATCTTGCACAAATTGTCTCTTCTTTACAGCAACAAATTGCCTCTATGAATCAATCTAAGTTTAGTGTGCCCACATTTGATGTTGTGAGCCCACTTTCTCTTGACATTGTTCGAGCTATCCCCCCTAAGCATGTTGAAATTCCGCATTTGGAGCTTTATAATGGTAAGGGTGATCCTCTAACACATGTTAAGACCTTTCAAACAATATGTACTGATTTTGCTTATGACCAAAGGTTGCTTGCAAAACTGTTTACTAGAACATTAAGAGATAAAGCCCTACAATGGTATTGCTCGTTGCCTTCTTATTCTATTACTTCTTTCGAACAACTTGCAAATGCTTTTATTCAACAATTTCAAAACAATATAAGCCCTAAAGTTACTTTGATTGATTTAATGCATTGTAAACAAGGTGTTAAAGAAAAAGTGACTGATTTCATTGGTAGATATAAGCATTTGTATGCTCAAATTTCTTTTCCAGTACCTGACAATGATATTCAAAGAATATTTATTTCTAATTTACAAAAAGATATTAGAGAAAAACTCCTATTTTCTGAGTTTACTTCTTTCCAACAGTTGTGCGCAACTCTTCACAATTATCAACTGATTGTGAGTCAAATGGAACAAGCAAATCCTATGGCTCCGAGTGATAAGGGTGATAGTAGTCAACAACCATTTGGGAAGTTTAAACCGAATAGAGAGTCCATTAAATTCAATGAAAACATCATCAACAACAATGTGAATGCAGCATCAGGTGTGCCTCCTATTTCTAAGTTTTTCAAGAAAGAAAGAAAGAAAGTTTACTCCTTTGAATGAATCATTGCATAGTATTATGAATAAGTTATTGGAACAAAATGTGCTTACTCTCCCTCCTATAAGGCAAATAGATCCTGCAAAAATTAATTCACCCTATTTTGATAACAAATCTTTTTGTCAATTTCATCATCATCATGGGCATGATACTGAAAAATGTTTTTCTTTAAAGGGTAAAATTCAAGATTTGATTGATAATAATACTATCTTTGTTTCTGGTGTGAATGATAAAGGCAACACATCTGTAGCTCCTCCTAACCAAAATCTTAAGATTTTTACTGATCCATTACCTTCTCATACCTCTAATGTGATTGATACTACTGATTCCTCTGTCTCACTTGATGATCTTGTGTCTATGACTCCGAATGTGATTAACTTTGTAGAGCAGCAGAAAATCCCTAAAGAACCTTCCATCACATTTGATTCCAGTGAGACTATCAGGGCACCTGATGGTCCTTTATATATAGTTGCAAAAGTCAAGAATACACCTTGCCGTGGAGTGCTTATTGATCCTTCTTGTATGGTTAATGCCATTACTGAAGAATTTCTTTTTACTTTGCAATTGAATCAAGTGATCTATGACGAAACAAATGTGGTTGTGAAACTATTTGATGCATTTTCTTCTCCTGCAATTGGTTCTATTACATTACCTACTGAGGTCCATAACAAATCCCTTGATGTGGACTTTGCTATTATTCCATCATCCGAACAATTTCGTGTGAAGCTAGGCTATCCTTGGTTATCTTCCATGAAAGCTATTGCTTCTCCTATTCACAAGTGTTTGAAATTTCCCCATAATGGTGAAATTGTTACTATCAATCATAGTCTCTTTAAACCAGCTGAAAGAACTTCTAGCGTTCCTATTGATTTTTTTGGCCTAAACAATTCCAATCTCTTCCTCCGTGAAGTGATCATCTTTTCAAATCTTATCAAAAGTGGAAAAAAGATATGATCCTATCTCTAAGTGAACCTAGAACACCCAAACTTGACATTCCTATCATTCTTGAGAAGGAGGTTCTTCCTTTGAAAGATAAAACTAATGTCTTTCCTCAAGAAGATTCCCAACCCATCCCTATGGATGTGTCTATGTCTAATAAACTTTCTAAAGGTAGGCCTATACCTCCTCGTCATGATGGACTTGGTCTCCTTCCTAAACCAAATATTCCTCCTTTATATGGAGCAGTTCCTCCTCCTTCCTCTTATGGAGAGAAGAGACCTTCCTCTTCTCCTATTGTTCAACCTAAGACACCACAACCTAAACACCCAAGTGATAAGGATGAGAACATTCCTCCTCCTCAATCTTCTCAACTTCCTACTAAGACTAGATGGAATTGTTCTGCACGTGAACACCAACGAAAGCATCATCTTAGAGCTCAGGCAGCTGCTTCTCAAACTTTGCAATCCCCAAAAACACCTTCAACTAGTATTATTCCATTTTCTCCTCAGCCAAAAATTGAGCTGAAATCTCCTAAACATAAGATGCATGATGGTCTTGATCCTGTGCGAGTTAAAGATCCTAATTTTATAAATCTTGATGATGATATAGATGAAAATGTTATTCATGATGAAAATGTTACTCCTGTTCATTCTGATAGTGAGTATGAATATGTTGATGTTGATAACCATTTATCTAACGAATTTTCTAAAGCACTTATCCTAGCTCCTAGACAAAAACAACATGGCTCGGAACATGAACATAGCCCTTGCTTGGATCTTGTGATAGCTCCATCTGCTGTGTTGGATGTTCCTCCTCTAGCGTGTTTCCTGCCTTCCCGAAATATTGATCAGCAAGATCGGGGGGTGGATGACGTGCTAGACTAGTTTCATTAGCATAGTAGACTCTCTCCTCCTCTCTTGATCTCATTTGTTACTTCTTCTATGTGTTATTCTCATTCTCATTCTTCTATTTGTTGTCCTTAGTGTTGTCTACTTGAGGACGATGCAAAACATTGAGATTTCTTTTGGTCTCTCTCATGTTGACTCAAAAGACACATGTGTTCCCTTCTTCTAGGTGACCTTCCTTGATTGGGGAATGAAGAACAATTATGCATACATACATATGATATACATGAATTATCATACACCATACTAACCCCGAGGAAAGCGAAGTCACCTTGTGCTTTGTGTTTTGTGTCTATTATCCTCGGGCTTATCTCACACTTGGGGGCTAAATCCTTGTGATAACGTGCTCCTTTCCCTTCTCATTCCTTATATGTATCACTACCTTAAAGCAATCACCCCCGGTGAGGCATGTGCGATCGCTTTAATGTAGGGGGGCATACATCCCGTTCATATCTTTTCAAGATACTTGAAAATTTCTTGACAAATTTAGCTTTGCCTTGAAAATTTTTGATATCTTGCTTGCATGACTCATAGTGAGGGAACCTTACTACTGATAGTCATGGTTCTCCCTCGTGATCTTGCCTTTTACTTTTTCAATTGAAGTCGTAAGATCCTTAGTCCACTGAGGGCTTTGTGTATCTTGCCTCCTTGACGTGGTGAAAGTTTTTCAATGTTGTTTCCTTGTACTTTACCGGAAGTATGAGTGTACGCTTATACTCCCACTAAAGTGGGGGCTAAATGTAGTGTCCTAAAATTGTGACACTTGCAATTTCGACTGCATTTGGGTCTTCACGATGGCGGCGCAACGTTGAACCTGAATGGAGACCCCGAAACCTGTTTACTACACCAAAAACTGCATTTTTCTGCACCCTGGCCTGATCCCTCCTTGCACCCTGCTGTCCTGGGAGGTGGGACCATGGCGCCCAGCACCTTGGTCCTTCTGGACTAGGGCGCCCAGTGCCCTGGTCCCCCAGGACCATGGCACCCAGCGCCCTGGTCCCTGGCCCTATTTTGGGCCCGGTCTCTTTTGGGCATCGGGTCTTTAAGTTTGCAATTCGGGAAATAATGTTTCCTAGTCGGCCTAAGGTCAGGAAAATCAGTCTATCAGCCCTAATTGACAAGTATATAAACTACATTCCCTCTCTCAAAAAGGGAGGAGGACATATGTATGAAAAAGGCGGAAGCAATATTAAAACATTCAAACATTCAAGCATTCAAGCATTCCTTCAAGCAATTGAGTATTCTAAGTCTCCATTCAAGGCTAAGTGTTGCATTCAAGACAACGATTCAACCATTGAAGAGGAGATCACTTACAACACATTACATACAACATACATTACACCTTCGCATGTAAGAATACAAACATTCTTACAACAAGGTATCAGTACTTGTTTACATTACAAACATTTACATTTACAGCATTCTCATTTCTTGGTTAATTCCAAAACTGGGGTTTGACCTAAAGGCAAACCCCTCATCCCTAACCCCCTAATCGTCCTCTCTTTTCTGTGTGTAGGTTGCAGGTACGCGGCTGTAATTGAAGATCTGGAATCCTTGTGCAGAGACGAACAGATCCACCTTCGTTTTGCGGACTTTTCGGAGGACCGTGTGCACGCCGGGCACCATCGTCCTGTCAACTTTCACTCAAATTTGCAGAACAGCACCACCTTGACATTTTACTGCTAATTCCAGGTCCGCAGCTTCATCCCATATCCCTATCTCTGTTTATAAGTGAATATTTCCTACTTTACATGCATTCCTAGTTCAATCATTCTATCTACATTCTTTACAAAAGAGGGTATCCTTGATGTCTTAACCCTTGAAACTCATTTAGAATCCAATCTTGCATTGTGTGGGATTGGATCTTGTGGGTTTCAACCCCTCTTTTGAATGTAAAGTCTCTCCTAAGTGAAAACCATCAACCCTAGTGACTCTCCCTTCTCTCTCCTCGGAGTTGGGGAGGGGAGAACAACTAGGGTTCAATTTTTCCGCTTTACAATATCCATCCATGCATTCCTTTCCCCCTCCAAGCAATTTGGATGCCAAGTATAAAAGTCATAAGTCTATAAATCCACATGTATTCAAGGATCAACATGTCCAATCTAATCAACATGTCAAAACACAGAACAATATTATCTATAAAGAAAAAGAAATATCCAAAAGGCCACAAAGGCCCATTGCTCAAAAACGAAAGTTAAAATATATATGGGTTCCTAAATCCCTTGTGTTGGCAATGCACTCCAAGGAACCACAAAAGCATGAAAAATCAAAAACCATGTGGATCCCTAAGCGGCTCCTTGAAGCACAAAAGCCTAAAGAAACATCCAACTTGGCATCCAAAGTTGCTATTCCTCCATCCAACCCTCTCAAATTTGTTCCTCCATCACCTTCTTCATCCATTTTGGGCCCTTATGTCCCAAAATCCCAAGCCTTTCCTTCCTCAAAATCTCAATATCCAAAATACATCTTTCCTCCATCAGTCCATCACCTCTCAAGGTGTGTGCCAATGTTGATCTTGCCAACATTTCTATCCACTCAAGCCTAGTTCTTCCAATACCCTATCCATTATCCAATGCATATTTTCTATCCTTCCATCCCTCTGGTCCAATCCTTTACATAAATCCTTGCCTTAGTTTCATCTCTTTTTCCATGTCCTTATCCTACCAACGTCTTTGAGCATACTTTTAAAGGTCATGGTCCATTTTTTTTTCAAGGCTACTATCCAAAAAAAAAAAAAAAAGATGCTTGAGTCCTTCCATCCCCTATCATGTGTCCATCTTCTATTGAAAAAGTCAAAATATAAAAATTAAAAAGAAAAAGAAAAAAAGTAAAAAAAAAAGAAAAAAAACAAAAGAAAAAAGTAAAGCAAAAATAATTCGTCCAGTGGTGAAAACTTGGCAAACAGGTGCCTTGGGCAAGTACTGTGATGAAAACCTGGCAAACAGGCGTCATGCGTAATCTATGAACTTCTTGCATACCGTACTTGGGGGCAGGTTTCCTCCTTCATATCTTATTGCCCTTCACTATCCTATCGAACCCCTGTCATTACCCTTCATATCCTATTGTCCCTCATGTCCATTTCCTCTTTCCACCTTTGATCTTGACAAGGCTGAGGATCTTCATGAGCATCATGCATCTTGTTTGCAGCTTTTAGTCCATCATAGCTTTTGGTCATTTATCCATTTGCTTATTATAACTTTTCATCCATATTCCCTGTCTTATTGCAACTTTCTACCACTATCCCGTATCCTATCCTGACCTTCAGTCCATGTCCCTTATCCATTCTTAGTCTTTCTTATCCTATCCATATCTTATCACTATCCATACACTCTTTTTCATTCCTTGATCTTGATCTGACATAAAGACACAAAATTTAAACATAGTTTCAAAAACCTCTTGACATGTCCCTCATGCCATGTCACTGCTTTACATTGTCATATCCAGTCTCTTGTCCCATCATGCAATAGCCCTTGAAAATTGCATCCATATTGTCTCCATGATAAAAGGCCTTTGTCTTCCCTCTATCCACCATCATTTCAAAAAGCCTATTTATTCACCTATCATATTCCTTGCCTTGCTAGACACTGGGGGCAAAATCAAAAAAATTGAAAATTGTCCTGAAATAATCCAAAAAAATTGAAAAATGTCCTGAAATAATCCAAAAAAATTGAAAAATGTCCTGAAATAAATCCAAAAAAAAATTGAAAAATGTCCTGAACAAAATCCCTAAAAAGTCAAATAAAGTCCTGCAAAAAAAATGAACACAAAAAAATTGTACACACTCGAAAAGAAAAACAAAAAAATATATATATATATCCTTTGTGCATAGACAGATCGCTGAGCATACATCCAACAACAATCGATCAAACATTTGTGTAGACAACAAACATTGTGCTTTAATGAAATCATGCATAAACAGATGAACTTTTTCAATCACAC
Organism: Cryptomeria japonica; assembly: GCF_030272615.1. Lineage (NCBI taxonomy): Eukaryota > Viridiplantae > Streptophyta > Pinopsida > Cupressales > Cupressaceae > Cryptomeria > Cryptomeria japonica. The sequence goes on from NC_081415.1 coordinate 326,968,521, forward strand.
CAGACATTGAAACTGATTAACATTGTCATATCAATCAATCAACATCAATATCATTCGTCCTTGGCACATTATCATGAGTCTTATACAGGGTGTGGTATGCTCGAAACTAGACTGTGTCCTGTCTTAGACGGGGTACCGCATGTCCTAAAACCAGACAGCATGATCATCCTATCAACACTTTCAACTTTTGACAATGAAGATCAAGATGTTTGTTTGACTTGTTGGAATTAGTGAGTCTTATCATTTATTGATTTATTTTTTATCATGTTCCTATGTTTTTCGATGATGTCACTGAGTGATTTAGAGTGACCAGGATGGTTCATGGTCCCTTTCTTTTTTGTTGTGATTGCTGTTTGTGGAATGTTTGTCACAAACTGGGGCAACTATATCATTGGGTGTCTGTGATAAGTACATTCGCTTTGTGAACGCCGCACATACCCTGACCCTTGATGTATGCACCCTAGGATGCTTCACTCATTCCTTGTGTGCGATGTGTCTGTCTTTTGCAAAAAGGGTTACGTTTCAGCTCTGGCCTTCAATGCCATGATGCTATGCGTCCGTTTTACTACATTAAATAAAGGTTCTCACCTACAAAGTGCATTACTGAAAGCAAGTTTTTCTTCATCTCTAACTGTCCTCTGTCTCATTTCTTCTTACTAACATTTCTTTCGTCCGTTCGGATAGTCAGTTCGGTCTAGTGCTCTGATTTATCCAAACACGTATGCTGCATCCTGCATTCATTGGTTAGTACATTTGCATTATATCAAACATCACATCGAGCATCATATCAAGCATTTTATCCATTTCATATTATAAATACATAAAAAATACATTAAAAAACATTCATACATCAACAGTGCATAAGATATCCATACATGGAAAATAACATAAGTCAAACAACAACTAGTACCATAAAGGAGCGGCCATAGACTAGAGAGTCTCACCCAATTGGACAGATCGTTTAGAGTAGTGGAAATCAATGAATTTGAAGTTGTTTGATCAAGCAAAGATGATTCTATAGGATTTATCGCCGGCTTTAGATTTAGGTAATTTTCTACTCGCCTTTTATTATTCCGAAATTTGGGAGTTAAGACCATTCCAATGCTCCTTTTCTCTGGATGCATAAACTAAACCAACAATTAAGATAATCACGAAAATAAAAGCTTCTATAAATGTAAATAGACCCAAAATATCAAAACTCATGGCCCACGGATAGAGGAAGACTGTTTCCACATCAAAAACAACGAAAACTAAAGCAAACATATAATAACGAATTCTAAATTGGATCCAGGTATCTCCCATTGGTTCTATACCTGATTCATAACTAGTGGCTTTCTCCGCCCCTTTACTTATTGGAGCCAAACTTCTTGAAATTGAGAATGCCAGAATCGGAATAAGACTGGATATGGATAAATATATCCAAAAAGTATCATATTCAGAAAATAGATACATAAATAGATTCCTGTTTAAATAGATTAAATTCTTCTATTTATTGTCAATTTATTAATCGCTTCTCTCCCCTCTCGAATGATTCATTATGATTTTTTATATTAAAAAAATGTTTTTTCTGTGACTTAACACAGAAATTCATAAAAGAATATTATATATTTAATACAATTGAAATAATTGGTTCTAAAAGAACCCGTGCAGTTCGGCAGACTTCACGTTGGTTCGTGTTGTAACGTGTGAATATGTAAGGGAACTTTATTTATTGAAATAAGGGTTCTTTCAGGGTCGTTGTTTCTAACGATGTGAGATGTGCTAGCAAGTTCAACTTTATCTATTTGTTCCATATTCAAATATTAAAATAAAGTTAACAAAACTAAATGACCTAGTTAAATATATTATTCGAATATGGAACAAATAGATAATGTATTCGACAAACCCAAACTATCGGAGTACAAAATTGGACTGTCTGTCCTAAGTATGGCCCGCAGGCTGACTACAAAATGTCCAACTACATATGTCTTTGTCGTAAGGAGCACGTGCCTCTGTCACTGGGTGCTCCCTCTGTCCTCCTCATCCCTGCCATGTCTCACGGATGATGTCCCTCCTGGTCCTGGCAGTAGTGGTCTATTAGGTCCACTAACCCCCATGCTGCTCACTGACCTCCGAGAGCGTGCCCTGCTCTTTGTCCTCGATCATGCCCGATATGACGCTGCTCTCTGCTCTGGTGGAACTGCACTTTCATATAGTGTCCTCCAATGGCGTATCTCCTCTCTGGTCTCTACCAACATCTGTGCCATCTCCCATGCATGGCGTCCCTAATCGACCCAATATACTCAGTGACTCTCTGTTCTTCTCACTGTGCCTAAGCTATTGTTGTATCTTGAGCCGATGTAAGCTGGCTATCTCCACTCTAAACTGATCTTGCTCTATCCTCAAGATGGCATTCTGTCTCTCTAATGTTGCAATGTGATCATGCTGACTCGCTATGGTAGCCCTACGCATCTCCATCTCCTCTATCCTAGCTGTCTCCGGCTCTATGGGTATATCCTGCAATGACTCCTAATCGGCTGAGTCTGGCTCATAATCGTCATCCTGATCATCTCTGTCCTTGTCATCCCCCTCATCCTCATCCCCACCCTCTTCCTCCTCGTCCTCATCATCTCCCTCCTCTCCTGCGAGTGGGAAGTCCTCTTGTCTCCTCGGTACTGGAATATCAGGATCTATCAATGGCACTGGTCGTCGTCATGCAAACCATCGCTCATACTCCTCTGTCGTCTCTGCATCCACCACATCAGATCTCCAATCCCACTGTCTCTTCTATAGCTGTGTGAAGTCAGCATATGCTATGTGTGGCTGAATCATCCTCCCCCACTGACTCGTCTCTCTGTGAGATCGGGCAAAGTGTGCAGTCCCTCTAGGTACATCCTGCCTCTCTCCAAACTGTCATCTGACTCTCTCTGGCAAGTACATCTCAATCACTCTTTGGTAATTCATTGGTCACCCAATCAGGTACCTCTCCTGTCTGCAATACAATAGCTCATCACTATCATCTGACCATCCAGGGCAATCAAGATATGGCCTCCATGTGAACTCTCTCAATCTGTCTAGCTCATGTCACCAATACAATATGTATCCAAAAGGACCCTGTCTCAGTGCTCCCCCATAGCAGTACACATATGGTCAGTGTGGTAATACCTGTCTCTCTGCAATCGGTTGACATATGGCTATGTGCTCAAATGCCCATACTTGTAACAGTGTGACTCCACAGCTCAAAGTCTGCACTCCCTGATATGCTATCTGATGCAACTGAAAATATAGCATAGCAAGTACACATGGTCCCCATGCGTACACCATCCCCTCTATCGCCATCCGCTCCAGTACTCTTCTCCATCCAATAGGGAATCCATGTCCTTGTCTATCTCCTGCTAGTAGGCATGCTATAACCACTGCTATCACCACATATCGCCGATCATACTCTGATGCCATTGTCTCCCAGCCAATCTCCCTCTCTACGATATCCAGATCATCTGCGTCGCACTCAAATAATCTGCACAAAGCGTCTCTCCCTATCACTGGGTCATACTCTATCATCTCCCCATGAATCGGAATGCGGAGGATACGCCATACATCCTCTAGTGTCACAGTCGCCTCTCTAGTCGCCAGATGGAATGAGGAGGTCTCTGAATGCCATCGCTTTGCCAATGCGGTGAGTAGTCCTGTGTTTTCCCTAATCTCGGGCATGAATGTGATATAGTATATTCCAATTCCTGCTAATGTATCTCTATCTGTGCTCCTGAGTCTATGTCATAACATGAAGCAGTCTGGTCGGTTCTCCCACGTGATCAATGGATACTGTCGACTCTGCATCACAATTGGCGCACATTTTGTCAGTTTTAGGGTTTGCTCCTATGGGCTGCATTTCCTTGTTTCATGTCCACATCAGGGTGTTTTTCATCTCTTTTGAACTATCCTATTCTTATCCCCCCTTTTCGGATCATTCGCATGCTGTTTTTTACCAAAATTGACTTCTCAATGCATAACTGCGCCTGTGTAGCATAACCTACACCTGTGTGCCCTACACAAGCACAGGATGCCCTACACAAGCGCAGGATGTGCTCACACAGGCGCAGAAGTCAGTTTCTACATTCTCTGTGGGCCCCGCAATGTCCCGCAAGTGATCAAAATTCATAAAATTGACAATATGGGTTTTTGAGATACATACCGCTGCTCCCGCGTCATCCGGTCGTCTGTAGGTGCGTACACGTTCTTCGAGGTGATCTGCCATTGGAATGTTCGCCATCTCTCTGCAAGTGTCTTTTTCCAGAGCAACAAATCCTCCTCTTTGGCTAGTGCAATTGAGCAATTTTCACTCTCTTTGTCTCATTTATAGATCTTTGTCAGTGCATAGATGGACGTGCACTCTCTCCATCTCATGGTGGTCGTGGTCTTTTGTACTTTCAATTGCTTGTCCTTCATGCATCCGATCTCCGATTGTCAGTCTGTTTGCTCCTATCATGTTCTATCATTCTTATCGATCAATTGGCCTCTTTTCTGGATGTTTCCAGCCAATTTCTCGAGGGGGCATGCATATGTCATTGTTATTGTCTGGGGCATTTTTCATTATTGTTCTTTGAAACAATGCTTAAAATTGCATTGTCTCAAAGAGGGGCAAAATGTAGACATCTAAAAATGGTCAACGCTTGTGGAGTCATACTTTAACATTTACGCATTGCCTTATTTTAGGGTTCTTGTGTCGCATTAACATTTCTTCTATGTTGCACACTTGGTCTTTATCATTTGCGAGCATCGAGTCCTTCTTCTGCATTCCTCATTTTTATCGCTTTCAAATTAGGTCTTGTCGATAACAATCTTCAGTCATGATTTTGGTCGATCTTTGTCCTTGTCAATCTCGTCATTTTACGATCAATTCGTCATTGATCCTTGTCCTTGTCAATCATGTCAATTTCGATCAATTAGTCATTGTTCCTCATCAATTGGCACATTTATCAATCAAATCGTTTGTCAGCATTGGTCCTTTGTTAATCAGAATCATGATCAAATCGACCCTAAATCAATTATCTTTTGTCAGGACCTAATTGTCGTCCTTGCATTTCTAATTCATCTTCCAAGGTTTTATGATTTATTCATTTAATCTTGTTTGTCATTTTCCCTTTAGGTTAAATAATTTATTTATTTATCCTAAGTCTTCTTGTCACAATTAATATTTATTTAATTGGCTAATTAATTCCCTCTCTTTTTGTGAATTAATTAATGAATGAAAAATTGTTAATTAATTCACTTATTTTCCTAATTTTCATCAATTTCTAATTTTCCTAATTCCTAATTTCCACCTAATTTTCTAATTGGTCAAAATTCAATTTCCACCTAATTAATTTCTCTCTAGTCTTTTCCTATTTTTGTGCTTCGGTGGAAGCATGAATTTCTCATGCATCATACTATTGGCATAGCAAGATGTCATAGGCTTTTAGTCCTCTAACCTTTGCATTGGCAATATGTCATAATTCATGACATAGAAGGTGTCATAACCTTCTTCCTTCAACTCAATTTTGCCATTTTTGAAATCAATTGCCTAAATATCAATTTAATGCTAATCTTGTCTTTTCTCCAATTTATCTATAAATTGGATGAATTTCTTCAATCAAAGCCCCTGATCCCTGGTCGAATCAATCACGCTTCTAGTATTCTTGCGCTATCGTCTTGTCTACTTGCTTTCACATCATGCTTATGCACTAGTAGGTGAGATCCACAAACAAAGCTATTTGAAGGAGAAAGAAGGACAATGGAGCCACATGAAGGAGACATCTGCATTTGGTTTGCTTAGTTTTCAATCTTGAATGTCTTGTTTTCATGTTTTCATTGAGTGTAATTAGGATTGTTATCACTGCATTTCAGTTTTCGTGATTGAACTAGTCCAATTTGTTATTTGCTTTGATGATTTCCAGATTCCTATCTACAATGACCTTTATTGGAAGATTTGAAGGGATATTGTTTCGGTCTTGAAGAAACAGTTTCAAGTGATGTAGAGAAGAGGTTGACAAAGAGTGGATTGAATAAGCTTGTGAATATGTGTGCAGAGCCACATAACCATCTAAAGGATGGTATTGCAGCATTTGAGTATGGTGTACATAGTATGATACAGGTATACAAGTTTTGTCTTATCTAGCCTAAGTCCACAACTAAAATTCAGAAGGATATTGAAACTATTGAGGCTTGTATTTTGGATATGTCTAAGTCTATTGATCTAAAGGAAGATTAAAATGGAAATGCTAGAATAAAAATAGAAAATCACTATACAAAGCTAAATCGATTGGTGGATTAGAAAGAGCATGTAAAGAAAGCCTTTTACAAACTAAGGGATATTGTTGTCATGCATTTTACAAGCATGTGAATTTCATGAACAACTCATATTGAAGATGGAGAGTCAACTCAATGTTTTGATCTTTGTGAGAGTTGATTGGAGATTTGCTTGGGTACAGTTAAAGGCTATTCACAAAGACATCATGATCCCTACCTTGCAAGATGTTTAGTTGAAATTCTAAAACATTTTTTATCAAGTAAATATATACAATAGTATTGGTGAAACATTTTTCTTGTTGTGCTATTACTGAAGAGATCTTGTAAAAAGGGGGAGTTATGTACAACATAGTGTTATACATTGTTCGTGTACCATTTGTCCTTGATGTCAAAGGGGGAGAATTTTTTGGTAATAAGAGAGATAAGTGTTGGCACAAGCGTTTTCATCAATGACAAAGGGGGAGATTGTTGTAAATATGGCTTTCATGTTGTCATTGATGTCAAACTTGTGATCTAGATGATTTTCTCTATGTGGTGCAATGATGTATGGCTGTATAGATGTTGTGTGGATATATGCAATATGTTGATAAACGCATGTAAAGATGGAAAGTAGTATATGATTGTTGGCAGTGGGCCAAGGTCCCTCACGGGGATTCGCGACATGGTTTAACAACCTCCTATGGATTCTATAAATCTAGTGGTTGTATCGAGCATTGATAGGTCAATCTTTTGGTGCAATGACAACCCTAGCTTGTAACAAGTGGTATCAAAGCTTGGTCACATGTTTGAATCACGCAGGTCACATCAAGTGATGTTGGGATGGGGATTGTGTCCCTTGCAGGGATTTGCAACATGGTTTAACAACCTCCTATGCATTCTATAAGTCTAGTGGTTGTATCGGGCATTGACAAGTCGATCTTTCGGTGCAAAGACAACCATAGCTTGTAACATTGATGATATTTCTGGAGCTCTAATTGATGATTGTATATACTGGTATAGTGGGGCTATCCTGCATTAATGGTTCCCACTTTTGCCAATGAAGGAAATTGGCGAAAGTGGAGAATTTTGTTTAGGGGGGGTTCGAGCGAAGTGGGGGTGTTCGAACGGACTACCCTTTGGGGTTCGAGTGAAGCCCCCACTTCGCTCAAACCCCCTCTTTCGAGCAAAGCACCTTTAATGCTTGTTTATGTCATTTTTCAATTATATTGGGGGGGTTCGATCGAACCCCCCTAAAAATGGGGGGTTCGTGTCGTTCGAACCCCTTTTTTAACACTTCTCTGAAGCTTTCTACATTTGTTTGCAGATTTTTGGCCTTCAAACCTCTGGTTGAAGGCTCAAATGGAATGATCTTGACAACCTCAAATGTAGTATTGTATTCCTTGAAGCAAGCTTTCCAATGACTATAATTTTATTACATATTGAGTTTATTATGAACTTGTTTTTTTAATTTTACCAAACATAGGTTTTTCACCGAACAAGAATTTCTCTATTCAACGCACTGGGAAAAATACTAAACTAATTCAAAAAAAATATGAAAAATATCTATGTCCTAGGTATTGATGTCTTCTTTCTAACAAAAATAAATAAATTGAATTTCGATATATATAGAACAAGTTATGTGTTCAAACGTACACCTATGTCTAAAATATAGTTAGTCGGACTTCAAAACTTAATAAAATGAAAAATATTTAACTTATCACTATCAAACCAACTGCAAGCCCTGGATATTGATGTTACAAACCAAAATTCAAAATAATTGAGTTTTTATCATTTATGAAAAAAAAATTATGCGTTTTAGGAGGCACATCACTTATAAAAAATGTAGTTTGCTGTAAAAAATTACTTTTCGAGGGAGATGAAAAAATTTATAAAAAATCCTTCAAAAAAATTTGAAAATATATATATATATAATCTACAGACAAAATGCTACAAATCATTAATTTATATCATCTTCAAATTCTTAATAGTTTAAAAGTTACAGTTGTCGGAAGTTGAAGATGTTTTTTGGTTTAGTACATGGCAAGTATACATCATATGGTTATATGATTTTAGAATAGTATTTTTAGATTTACATTCTCATTATTTAACACGCTCTCAAAAGACTAAGTGATATATAATTGAAGATATTTATGCATGGGTTCATGTCTATGCGTTCGTGAGAAGTGGTATGGAGGAATGTGTTGCATTCCTTAGATTGATAATTAGCAAAATATTGTGGATACTTCTTTTGAGTTCCCTCATAGTTCATGATGCTTCTGTGGTTGTTTGCAAATTTTGGTTTTGATCCCGATCAAAGATTGAATGAGTTAATTGTTTTATCCTTTGGAGACGACCTATGTGTTTTTGGTCCAAGCGGTTACATGTGGATGGTGTAGAGCTATTTTGGAGATATATGGAAGGAGTGCTGACATGATGTGAATCTTCACATGCTTAATTTACCTTCCACATTTGCATTGAATATTGTTTTTAAGGTTGATATCTATGCTTATACATGCTACATCCATTTTGGTTGACCTAATAGATAGTCTAGGTGTTGTAGTTGATATATATATGTCATAATCATTGTATAAATGGATGAAAAAAGTAGGTGTGATATGCAAATAAAAATTGAAGCAACTTAGAGGTTTGAATGTGTTCCAAAGTAGTGGTGAAGGTTGTTTTAGATGAGTATTAAATTGTGAGTTGTAATATACATTTGGATAGATGCAGTACTCTTACAGTAAAATCTTTTGACATCCTTGTATTTGAATGAGTCTATGTATCTTGTCCTGAAGAAGTGATCTTTAGTTGTGCAAGTATTACTTGTATCTTGCCCTAAGGTTGTGTGCCTTAGTCTAGTAAGTTGTCTCAGAGGTAGTGAGCTCCTTAGTAGTTAGCCTAAACATTGTAAAAAATTTCTTATATATTGTGCTTGTGTGATTCTCACCATGGTTTTTCCCTCTTTGGGTTTTCCACGTAAAAATATTGGTGTTATGTATGTTTTCTTTTGTGATTTCAATTATTTACTTTCATGCATATAGTAGATAGAATGAATCCTAAGAAGAGGAGTTAAAGCTAATCAAGTTTTAAGTGTAAGCTAACTCACCTCCTATAATGCCCCGCCAGGAACAACGAAGGAAAACCCACAACAAGGGTGAAACAATTTATTTTTTTTAAGTATAAACATAATAAGTGCATAACACACAACATGCATGATAACACAAGCGGGAGACTTACACCTAAATTCCTTAAGGGTTACCAACGAAGAATTAAAACCAAAAGATAAATTCCACAATTAAGGTTAATCCAATAATCCATCATTAACTCAATGATCATAAGAAGCCATAAGCAAAACAGATTACACCATTGAAAGATTGAAAGGATACTATGTAATTCTCTCTTCAATAAGCATGTACACATAACATAAAGGAAACTGAAAAATAACATCCCAATCTTAGGATTACATTGCTCTTCCAATACATAGCTTCTCAATATAAATATAAAGATACATCTCAACCAATTACAAGGTTACAAAAGATCATGATACAATGACCACATAGGCCTCCAAATAACAATAATCTCCAAAGCATGAGATAAGCATGAGCCACAAACCACAAAAAACACCTACGAAGCCAATCCTAGCATAAGGTACGAACAAGAACATCCCATGGGAAGTGGCACTACCACCCGACCATGTAATTCCCAAAATGGAATCACCCCACCGTGCTAGGAGATAGTTGAGGACCCTCAAGCAAGAAAAAGCATGACATGGTCGAAAAAACAATATGACACCATGACAACATAAAGAGACTCCACAATAATCCAGGTGACTCAACATCACAAATATACAAATGACTCGATACCACAAAACACAAGTGACTCAACCTCACAAAACACAAGTGACCCTAAAGAGAGAGTGTCATCGCATAGCTTAAGATGGATACCATGGTACAACCTCCATAGGTCCCGGCTCACTGTCTTGGTAACCTCTCCCAAACCTTCGGTTCCAACTAAGTCTCATGCGGACCCTACCAGCCTTTCGTGAAGACAAGGTGGTCAGTTTGCCATTCCAGGCCTTCTCGCTACATTATGAGCCTCAATACAAGCACTCACCTATGCGCGAGGTACAATATCTTTATTAATGTTTGAGAACTACCCACCTAATCAATTAATTAGATTATCACTTATTATCTTACTTTCGAAGGGTCATCCTGCCTACCACTTTGGGCACAACCCCCATTCGAAAGCCACTCTCTCAAAGGACACCAAACAGAAATGGTCACTCCTCGAGGACCCTATGGCGAAGCAGACAACCATAACACCACTATCCAGAAACAAGTGGTAAAAAAAGGACATACTGACTCTTGGTTAACCATAAGGCAAGACACTACATGGTTAAGACAACGAAGCCATCATATATCACTTGGTCAAAGGTACCAAATACACCACCACAGGACGACTAAACCACAGACCAGAAATAACACAATATAACTCTTGCAAGGAAGACTAATTTCACTAAGTCCGCACTCAAACAATCTTTGAGAAAATCGGCATCATAAGCACTTGCAACATCATTGATTGAAAATTAAATAAAACACTCTTTTACCATTCACATCTATTCAATTTCCAAATCAATATTCCATCAAGGATAAAATTCACGTCAAATACTCAACCGATTAATTCATTTCCAAAATATATATCCAAATTAACCAATTTGCATTACTAATTCATGCCTTGATTTCCATTGATAAATTTATTAAACTACATAATAAAAATCACATGAAAAATCGCCATTTTCTTTTAACACTAAAACCACTTTAAAATATATTCCATTTTATAAAAATTAACTTCATTTCTTATAGGAATTTGAACCACTAAGGGTACAAGGTTACGCGGGGGTCGAGACCAACCCGCAGCAGTGCCGCTGCCGAGGCCGCAAACACTACCTGTCGGTAGTACTGTTGTCGACCGATAGTAGGCCTACCGACCGGTAGCAGATGCTACCGAACGGTAACAGTCCTACCGACTGGTAGTACTGCTACCGCGTAGTAGTACTGTCGACTGGTAGTACTGCTACCTATAGGCAGCAGACACTACTGACCCGCGTGGTGGGACTAGCTCGCCACGGGGTAAGGTAAAGTCCAAAATGATAAAAATTCTTACTTCTTAAGTATTTAAAAAATCACAAGATACTAAACGTTTAAACATAAAAATGATTCATTTCCATATCGTTTCACGGGCACACACACACAGTGCCAAGATCCAAAATTCAAAAGGATATTTTTCTAGTAAGGTAAATGGTAACTATAATCACACAAGAACCCCAAGTCTTGGGCAATAAGATAATGGAAGCACACAGCAAACTAAATCCAATTCATTCTATTCCAAATAGAAGAGGTAAACCAACAAGTTGATTTCCAGAACAATTAACAAACAACAAATAGAGAAATGATCCATTTCTTTCCTATAAGCAATCATTTGATACAAGCTTTTCAAAATCAACAATAACAAGCATTTCTTCTTCCATTCCAATCATTCCACAAGAATTCTACAAGAAGATTTGCATAATTTCAACACACAGGAAGCAACCTGAAAAATTCAAATTAAAATTTAAAACAAGAAGAGATTATCCAACCTTGAAACAAACTAACAAGCAAAATGATGGAAGAATCCCAATCCTTGCAACCCAAATCGAATTCTAGCTCCTCCTTCTAGAATGTTTTACCAAATTTCTCTCCAGAAATTCTTGCCCCTTATTCCCGTGAATTTCCAGGCATATATGAAAAAATATATTTCAACCTAAACTTTCTAGGTTGAAAGTTTTTCCATCCAATCAGATTTAAAAAAAATTTAAGTAAAAACAATCAGATTTACCTTTATCCAAAAACAATTCTTTTCTAACAATTAAAATGAAAAAGTTAAATGGAAAGGTAAAAAGAAAAGCTTTTTATTTTATTTCCTATTTTCCAAAATACTTTCTTTCAACATAATCATTTATCATTTAAATGGCTAGGCAATTATTTAATTCCTTCCACAATATATATTAATGCACTTTACACAATGAAATAAGTCATTTAACTATTTAATCTAGCAAATCATTAATTTAATTAAATCACTAATCTCAGAGCATAATAGTTAACTAATTATGGCAATATAAGATAACATCGTCCATTCAATTAAATAACCATACAGATGAACGAAAACATGCAAAATGAAGAATGATCAAATGCCGACTCACAAATGACCAAACCAAAGCACTATGACTCGCATACCAGCCAGACGAGAAAGACAACCGACTGACAACGCTCACACGAATGTAACTGCAGGTCAAGTTAGGGTCCAACAACTATCTTCTCCACTCCCATCGGACATATAAGGCACACTCAAATCTGTGAAACTAGGTGGAGTCGATACCCCGTACCTACCCAATACTTGTACCTACAATGTCCTGCACCAAAGAACCACACGTGCATATAGACAAATATATATATATATATATATATATATATATATATATACAGACACGACACGCACACCGATGAAGGAGAGTCATGACGTTCCCTATTTCACCGGAGTGAGTGAAAGAAAATCATCTCTTCGCATACCATACACGTGCAAACATGCAACACATAAATAACGCATCGCACATATAAGGTAAGAGTGTCAATCCATGATAATGATCCATAAAATAACATTAATCATAAGTACTGAGATACTGCATAACATCATACACCACAAATCCAGATAAAGCATGAGATAACATCGCATAAAATCTGAATCAATATACAATAATGTTCCACTGAAGTCAATCAAAAACATACAAAAAGAGTCTGATCAAGGAGGGGTACTACATCTCCCCCCTCTCTCAACATTCGGTATTGTTCAACAGAATCCACTCACCCATCAACAATTTATTGATCGACACTATTTTGTATAGAACCAAAATATTGAAGGGAGAAAGAACCATACAATCCATAGTGAAGGTACACCTCTACTTCTGGTTAGCTCATAATATAAGAAAACCTAACATTTTCTTTTTTAATTCCAAACTTGAAATCAAAAGGAAGATATCTACTATATTGAATTCCAACATTTAGAATATACCTATTAAATACTTAGGTGTTATATTCTTCAAGGGTTCTTTGAGGAGAAAATTGTGGGAAGCAACAATATATACATGCCAACCAAGTACTAATATGTAGAAAGTGAACTAATTGAGCCTCAAGGAAAAATAATAATGAATAAATCAATCTTATCAATGTTGTCCATGTTTTGACGTGGCTAATTTTAAACTTCATAACATATCTTTTCTCAGTTATGCTCTTAGATGCTACTACATGGTTTAACTAGTCAAAATCAAGAAAACAATTAGATCTGTAAGAGAAAAAAACAAATTCTTTTATTGGTTTGTTCCTAATACGGTCAAAAGTATGATGGCAAATTATGTTTTTGATAGATAGTTTAGAGAAAATAAGTAAATTTCAATTTTTGATAATTGAAACAAAATAAACTACGGATTATGCTTTGAGGTGATCACATATCATCTCGTCATGAGGAAATGAGCCTCCACATGAGAAATATAATTTTTTTTCATTCTTTTACTCGAGGTTGGTCACGAGACTTCAAAGTTTAAATTTTGATTCTTGAACTATAAAAGTCCTCCAAAAATCATTTTGAATTTCAAGAAAATAAATAGTTTTCATTATTTTCATGTGGTTAAATTTTTATGTCGGAGCCGAGAAAGACTTGGTCTGCTCAAAATAGCTAGATTTGTTGAAAACGTTTTTGGAAACTTGAAAAGTTGTGGGTGTGCAGGGCAAGCATAAAAGAAGAAGGAAGGAAGGGAGGGAGGAAGGGAGGAAGGGAGGGAGGAAGGGAGGGAGGGAGGAAGGGAGGAAGGGAGGGAGGAAGGAAGGGAGGAAGGTTGTCTCTATATGACGAAACAGAGACAATGCACGTGAAGTGGCATCAAGGAATGAATGCAATGACAACAAGGAATAAAAAATGCGCCGCTCATGGATTCTCGATGACCCGCCCTGATTGCAGGCTAGCTATTTAATGGCGGCTCATTACACATATTGATGATCAAGAAGAGCGAAATAACTATTCAGTTGACAGAATGATCTATATATTTGTTTTTATTAAAAGTGTTCAAATATGAAATGTAGAGTCATTCTTTCAGCTGCTACAATGTCCAATCAAGTAGTCATTATAGTTGATTTCGTGCATTTACAGATTCTAAACGGTACACCAGATTTAGACAATTTTATTTGGTTGTCTCCGTATAACTGCTTATAGCTATTGTTCTGGCTTTTGGGTAGTAACAATGCATGTTGTGGGATCCGTTATGTGCGCATGAGTAAGAAAAAGATCATTTCAAAGTGTTGCTCAACACCCACTTAAAGTTGCTCCAATAATCGTACACTACAACCACCACAAAAATGGGCAATACTTATGCACAAATGTGGTAGTAGTCGTGCGCTATGGGTACCAAAAAAGTTGCACAACTCTTTCAATTAAAGTCCAAAAAGTCTAACTATTGGGGGTAAAGTGGGCAGTTATCAGTGCATGCTAACTTTATTAATGGGTTTTTAGTTATTATTTTTTTTGTTTCTTTAAAGTTAGTATACTATTGGAGAGTTGGGTGAGCAAGGAGTGAACGATAACTGAAATTGGGTGGTAACTAGTGTTCATCCCCTACACAGAAAAAATATGTGATAGAAAAAAGGTTATATTGTCTTGCTTGTATAACACTTCTTTTGGGGTGCCTTGACATTGGGCTCCTTGAATAATCATAGGATTATATAAGAGTTTGAGTAATCTTTAAGGAATAAGTGTGGGGATTTTGTAGTTCGAGTTGGACTCTTCTCCCTCATTTTCATCAATAGAGTCCAAGATTAATTAGAGAGTGTCATTTTCCATCTCTTTTTCATCTTTTATTTTATATATACCTTAATCTTGATTGTTGTCCATAACAAGTCTCATAAACCTCTCCATAATTTCTCTGATTATCCCTAATCTCCTCATTACCATCCTCCTCTTTACCCTTTACCATTTTAGGTCTTCCTTTTTCATTTTTAGATAGTTTCACGTGTTTTAAAGTTTCTCCTTTCCCCTTACTTTTGGTATCAACCTTTGTGAGTGAGTGCACTTTTACATGCCTTATATTTACATTTTCTTTTTTCAACACAATTCTAAACTCCTTAGCTAGGCCCCTCCCTTTCCTATCCATCAATGTTTGGGATTTTCCTATTTGGGCATTGATGGGGGTTCAATGCCAACTTTATTTCTACGGATCTTGAGAGGAGAATCAATTTCTATACATTAGTTTGAGTTATTTGTACAATATTATTGAACTCCTTTCTCTGAATTAATGATATCAGATTTCCACAATCCTTCTTATATTTACATTTTCTTCTTTCAACACAATTCTAAACTCCTTAGCTAGGCCCCTCCCTTTCCTATCCATCAATGTTTGGGATTTTCCTATTTGGGTTCAATTTCAACTTTATTTCTAGGGATCTTGAGAGGAGAATCAATTTCTATACTTTAGTTTGAATTATTTGTACAATATTATTGAACTCCTTTCTCTGAATTAATGATATCATATTTCCACAATCCATAATATTATTCAATGCTAAATTTTAGGATTTAATTACACATGTTAGTTTTTGCATCAACATTTCAAATCACACTCTCTGATCCATCATCAAGATAATAGAGAGAGCTAGGAGGCATAGAACTTTTTACAAATGTCAAATCTGTAACTTTCTTTATGAGTTTCATCCTTAGCCCTTCTAGCTACTTACATTTCCAACATAATTCTCTCTCATGAAGGGTATCAATGAATGGTATCAAATTTCCACAATCCATAATATTAATCAATGTTGAATTTCTAGATTAGTTGCATGTTAGTTTTTGCATTAACGTTTCGGATCACTATGATCCATCATTAAGATGGTAGAGAGAG
Source organism: Cryptomeria japonica (assembly GCF_030272615.1). NCBI lineage: Eukaryota > Viridiplantae > Streptophyta > Pinopsida > Cupressales > Cupressaceae > Cryptomeria > Cryptomeria japonica. The sequence continues at coordinate 326,984,734 of NC_081415.1, forward strand.
CTAGGAGGCATAAAACTTCTTAGGAAGGTAAGTTTGCAACTTTCTTTATTATTTTGATCCTCAACCCTTCTAACTACTTAGATTTCCAACATAATTTCCTTTCTCTCAACTCAATATTTTTTTATCAACATATTTTTCTTTATGTTTTAATATTTTTTTCTAAAACCATTGATTTATTTTTCAGTACATTCTTCTAAAACTATTAGCTTCATTTTCTTTACATTCTGACATTTATTCTCTAACCCTCCTTCCTACCTAAGTTATTACCAACATTCATAAAATAAAATAGAATGCTTAAAACCGAAGTTCTTGAAAATTTATAATGGTTTTAAAGTTGTCAATCAATGAAACAAAATTTTGTTTAGATTAAATAAACATATTAATAGAAAATTCTCCTTCTTTAGTTTTCAAATATAAATGCATAGAATTTTTGAATTTTAAAAAATGAACATAAAAACCATTACCATGATAATGAAAGTACATATTATTTTTGTTTTTTGTTTATTCTATTATTATTTTAAATTTTTTATTTAGAATTATTGAACTCCACTTTCTTAATATTCTAATTTTTTTTTGTCAACTTCTTTTTCTCCATATTTTAATAATTTTTATTTCCAAACCCATTAGTTTCTTTTTCTATACATTGTAATACCTTTTCTTTAAAAAAAATCATTTTTGCTACATTATAATATTTTTCCTCAATCCTCCTTCCATTGTGTATAATGCTACATAAATTTATTACCAGCATTAATATCTATGACATATTGTGGACTAGAGAAACCTATAGCATAAATGTTTTGATATTAATCATTATTGGAATTTTATGAATTCGAGATTCTTATCTCGAGATCAATCGTTTCATCTTCTCAAACTCCTTCAAAGGGATTTGGATTGGTGGGTTTTCTTCTAATTTAAGTTTTTATGTATTTTTGTGGTTTTTTAAATTTCCTTGAATCCTAGAAATGGGGATTTCCAACTTGAACCTCATTAATTTTTTTATTATTTGAAATTTAATGATAGCTATTGCTATTTTAAAGTCTTTGTGTAACATCTTTAGATTTAATATAAATATTTTTATCTTTTGCCGCCCCCACCACCCCACTCCCACCCCCCCCCCCCCCAAAAAAAAAAAAAAAAACTTCTAATTTTTATTTTTGAAGTAATCATGTTTATGTACATAACATATGTATAAGGGTAAAATAAGAGTTTCCTTATTATATTTGAGAATAAATTTTTTATGGTTTTTCTAAAGATTTTTGAAAGAGGTAAAAATATTATATTGTTTTTGTTTTTCAATGATGAATTGTTTATGCAGGATTATTGAATTCCTTTTTCTCAATATTCGAATACTTATTCAGTCAATTTCTTATTCTCTACATTTTAATATTTTTTTAAAGCATTTAGTTGCTTTTTCGATACATTCTATTTTTTATTTTATTTTTGGCACTGTTAACTTCATTACCTCTACATTCTTATGTTTTGTCTCAACCCTCATTCCTTTCTATAAATTCTATGCAAGTTTATTACTAATATTCCTAAAACAAGTTGGAATGTTATAAAACCTAAGATCTTGAAAGTTTATAGTCATTATAAAATCATCAATCAATGAAACAGAATGTTGCTAAGATTAAATAAACACACCAACAACATTTTTTTGTTCTCTAGTTATAAATTATATAAGAACCATAGAAGGTATGAATTTTTTTTAATGAGCATAAAAACCATTACCATGTAAATGAAAAATATAATTTTAATTAAAATTTGTGGATAATTTAAGATAAATTGTTGGAAGAAAGCACCTTTTAGGAAAGAGACAAGATATAAACAAATTTAAAACAAATACATTAGAGAAGAAATTAGGAAGTTAAAACCATATGAACCTATTTTTGCAATAAATGCAATGCAAGATCCATTCCTTGTGTAGGCTATAGATGCTTTGAGGCATCTGTCAAACAATTCAGGTGCCTTGTCTACTAAGTCAACTGCAACTCACCCACTTGTGTCACGAACCGTATTCTTGATAATGTGTATTTAAGAGATGTAATGTAGGTTTTTATGTATGCATTGAAATTGAAACGGATTTGAGCATTCATTTTTATGATAATTCAGTTGTAAGGAAATGATGTATGCATTGTATTCATGCAATTTATATGTAATTCGATAACTAGTAATATTTTAATTGGGGATTGTCAATGCTGATGAATTATCGAGTGCAAGTGATGCAGGAACAGGGAACGAAGTCGAAGGCGAGAACATGACTCAGGTAGAGTTGGTTTTAACTAATGATTTCGGTAGACTAGAGGAATCTCACACACCACAATAGTGAAGTTATATATATACATTTATGTCTGCATTGATGAATGATTTTGAGTCATGAATGAAATTTTGTGAGTATTGGCAAATGTTATGTTTTATTTGTCTATGAAGAGTGAAAATTTGTTAATAATTTGAACATAAATATTGACTCTATGATTTAAACGACCTTTGTGTAGAAGTATGTAATTTATTGAAACTATATGTAACGTTTGGTTTTCAAAATTATAATATAACTATACATATTTTATATGTATATTAGTACCAATAACTAGGACTCGATCCTATACATATATATGCATAGGTAATTATGGTTCATGTGTAATTATATTGATTACTCTTAATATGATTATTTATAAGTTAAATAATGTGGAAAAGAGTTAAGGATTTAATGACTTAACGTACCTTTTATAGAATGATTTATTTTCATTTCTATAAGAAAATGTAATTTCATTAATGATTGTTTTGTTTATATTGATACAAGTTTTATATGCATAGTAGTAGATAACTACGATTCTATCGGACATACATACATATATATACATTTAGAGGTGAATATTTGAAATATGCTTATGCGATTTTTATTTTATTATACAAACATAATTATTCACAATAATGTATTGATGAATATACATTTATAAAATTATGATTATATATCTAAAACCGTTTAAGTTTAGACTTACCTTGCAACTTATAATATAGTCGATTATTATATATTTATTAAGAAAGGTGGTAGGTTTGAAATAAACTAAGGATAGCAACTATGTTGCATGTTAATTAGGAATCGATAGGGTCGCCGACTAGGCACAAAGACCAACAATAAGCGCAGAACTTAGAGGTTGCATCGACGTGGAGATCGTGGCAATCGACTTGGCAGCGAGAGCAATAATCTAGCTCATGACAAACACTTAAGTGTTTGTAATTGCATTTAACTTTGCCGACCCATCCTCCAAGCAAATAATCTGTAGAGTCATTCTCTCAGCTGCTACAATGTCCAATCAAGTAGTCATTATAGTTGATTTCGTACATTTACAGATTCTAAACGGTACACCAGATTTAGACAATTTTATTTGGTTGTCTCCGTATAACTGCTTATAGCTATTGTTCTGGCTTTTGGGTAGTAACAATGCGTGTTGTGGGATCCGTTATGTGTGCATGAGTAAGAAAAAGATCATTTCAAAGTGTTGCTCAACACCCACTTAAAGTTGCTCCAATAATCGTACACTACAACCACCACAAAAATGGGCAATACTTATGCACAAATGTGGCAGTAGTCGTGCGCTATGGGTACCAAAAAAGTTGCACAACTCTTTCAATTAAAGTCCAAAAAGTCTAACTATTGGGGGTAAAGTGGGCAGCTATCAGTACATGCTAACTTTATTAATGGGGTTTTAGTTATTATTTTTTTTGTTTCTTTAAAGTTAGTATACTATTGGAGAGTTGGGTGAGCAAGGAGTGAACGATAACTGAAATTGGGTGGTAACTAGTGTTCATCCCCTACACAGAAAAAATATGTGATAGAAAAAAGGTTATATTGTCTTGCTTGTATAACACTTCTTTTGGGGTGCCTTGACATTGGGCTCCTTGAATAATCATAGGATTATATAAGAGTTTGAGTAATCTTTAAGGAATAAGTGTGGGGATTTTGTAGTTCGAGTTGGACTCTTCTCCCTCATTTTCATCAATAGAGTCCAAGATTAATTAGAGAGTGTCATTTTCCATCTCTTTTTCATCTTTTATTTTATATATACCTTAATCTTGATTGTTGTCCATAAAAAGTCTCATAAACCTCTCCATAATTTCTCTGATTATCCCTAATCTCCTCATTACCATCCTCCTCTTTACCCTTTACCATTTTAGGTCTTCCTTTTTCATTTTTAGATAGTTTCACGTGTTTTAAAGTTTCTCCTTTCCCCTTACTTTTGGTATCAACCTTTGTGAGTGAGTGCACTTTTACATGCCTTATATTTACATTTTCTTCTTTCAACACAATTCTAAACTCCTTAGCTAGGCCCCTCCCTTTCCTATCCATCAATGTTTGGGATTTTCCTATTTGGGCATTGATGGGGGTTCAATGTCAACTTTATTTCTACGGATCTTGAGAGGAGAATCAATTTCTATACATTAGTTTGAGTTATTTGTACAATATTATTGAACTCCTTTCTCTGAATTAATGATATCAGATTTCCACAATCCTTCTTATATTTACATTTTCTTCTTTCAACACAATTCTAAACTCCTTAGCTAGGCCCCTCCCTTTCCTATCCATCAATGTTTGGGATTTTCCTATTTGGGTTCAATTTCAACTTTATTTCTAGGGATCTTGAGAGGAGAATCAATTTCTATACTTTAGTTTGAATTATTTGTACAATATTATTGAACTCCTTTCTCTGAATTAATGATATCATATTTCCACAATCCATAATATTATTCAATGCTGAATTTTAGGATTTAATTACACATGTTAGTTTTTGCATCAACATTTCAAATCACACTCTCTGATCCATCATCAAGATAATAGAGAGAGCTAGGAGGCATAGAACTTTTTACAAAGATCAAATCTGTAACTTTCTTTATGAGTTTCATCCTTAGCCCTTCTAGCTACTTACATTTCCAACATAATTCTCTCTCATGAAGGGTATCAATGAATGGTATCAAATTTCTACAATCCATAATATTAATCAATGTTGAATTTCTAGATTAGTTGCATGCTAGTTTTTGCATTAACGTTTCGGATCACTATGATCCATCATTAAGATGGTAGAGAGAGCTAGGAGGCATAAAACTTCTTAGGAAGGTAAGTTTGCAACTTTCTTTATTATTTTGATCCTCAACCCTTCTAACTACTTAGATTTCCAACATAATTTCCTTTCTCTCAACTCAATATTTTTTTATCAACATCTTTTTCTTTATGTTTTAATATTTTTTTCTAAAACCATTGATTTATTTTTCAATACATTCTTCTAAAACTATTAGCTTCATTTTCTTTACATTCTGACATTTATTCTCTAACCCTCCTTCCTACCTAAGTTATTACCAACATTCATAAAATAAAATAGAATGCTTAAAACCTAAGTTCTTAAAAATTTATAATGGTTTTAAAGTTGTCAATCAATGAAACAAAATTTTGTTTAGATTAAATAAACATATTAATAGAAAATTCTCCTTCTTTAGTTTTCAAATATAAATGCATAGAATTTTTGAATTTTAAAAAATGAACATAAAAACCATTACCATGATAATGAAAGTACATATTATTTTTGTTTTTTGTTTATTCTATTATTATTTTAAATTTTTTATTTAGAATTATTGAACTCCACTTTCTTAATATTCTAAATTTTTTTTGTCAACTTCTTTTTCTCCATATTTTAATAATTTTTATTTCCAAACCCATTAGTTTCTTTTTCTATACATTGTAATACTTTTTCTTAAAAAAAAATCATTTTTGCTACATTATAATATTTTTCCTCAATCCTCCTTCCATTGTGTATAATGCTACATAAATTTATTACCAGCATTAATATCTATGACATATTGTGGACTAGAGAAACCTATAGCATAAATGTTTTGATATTAATCATTATTGGAATTTTATGAATTCGAGATTCTTATCTCGAGATCAATCGTTTCATCTTCTCAAACTCCTTCAAAGGGATTTGGATTGGTGGGTTTTCTTCTAATTTAAGTTTTTATGTATTTTTGTGGTTTTTTAAATTTCCTTGAATCCTAGAAATGGGGATTTCCAACTTGAACCTCATTAATTTTTTTATTATTTGAAATTTAATGATAGCTATTGCTATTTTAAAGTCTTTGTGTAACATATTTAGATTTAATATAAATATTTTTATCTTTTGCCGCCCCCACCACCCCACTCCCACCCCCCCCCCCCCCAAAAAAAAAAAAAAAAAACTTCTAATTTTTATTTTTGAAGTAATCATGTTTATGTACATAACATATGTATAAGGGTAAAATAAGAGTTTCCTTATTATATTTGAGAATAAATTTTTTATGGTTTTTCTAAAGATTTTTGAAAGAGGTAAAAATATTATATTGTTTTTGTTTTTCAATGATGAATTGTTTATGCAGGATTATTGAATTCCTTTTTCTCAATATTCGAATACTTATTCAGTCAATTTCTTATTCTCTACATTTTAATATTTTTTTAAAGCATTTAGTTGCTTTTTCGATACATTCTATTTTTTATTTTATTTTTGGCACTGTTAACTTCATTACCTCTACATTCTAATGTTTTGTCTCAACCCTCATTCCTTTCTATAAATTCTATGCAAGTTTATTACTAATATTCCTAAAACAAGTTGGAATGTTATAAAACCTAAGATCTTGAAAGTTTATAGTCATTATAAAATCATCAATCAATGAAACAGAATGTTGCTAAGATTAAATAAACACACCAACAACATTTTTTTGTTCTCTAGTTATAAATTATATAAGAACCATAGAAGGTATGAATTTTTTTTAATGAGCATAAAAACCATTACCATGTAAATGAAAAATATAATTTTGATTAAAATTTGTGGATAATTTAAGATAAATTGTTGGAAGAAAGCACCTTTTAGGAAAGAGACAAGATATAAACAAATTTAAAACAAATACATTAGAGAAGAAATTAGGAAGTTAAAACCATATGAACCTATTTTTGCAATAAATGCAATGCAAGATCCATTCCTTGTGTAGGCTATAGATGCTTTGAGGCATTCTGTCAAACAATTCAGGTGCCTTGTCTACTAAGTCAACTGCAACTCACCCACTTGTGTCACGAACCGTATTCTTGATAATGTGTATTTAAGAGATGTAATGTAGGTTTTTATGTATGCATTGAAATTGAAACGGATTTGAGCATTCATTTTTATGATAATTCAGTTGTAAGGAAATGATGTATCCATTGTATTCATGCAATTTATATGTAATTCGATAACTAGTAATATTTTAATTGGGGATTGTCAATGCTGATGAATTATCGAGTGCAAGTGATGCAGGAACAGGGAACGAAGTCGAAGGCGAGAACATGACTCAGGTAGAGTTGGTTTTAACTAATGATTTCAGTAGACTAGAGGAATCTCACACACCACAATAGTGAAGTTATATATATACATTTATGTCTGCATTGATGAATGATTTGGAGTCATGAATGAAATTTTGTGAGTAATGGCAAATGTTATGTTTTATTTGTCTATCAAGAGTGAAAATTTGTTAATAATTTGAACATAAATATTGACTCTATGATTTAAACGACCTTTGTGTAGAAGTATGTAATTTATTGAAACTATATGTAACGTTTGGTTTTCAAAATTATAATATAACTATACGTATTTTATATGTATATTAGTACCAATAACTAGGACTCGATCCTATACATATATATGCATAGGTAATTATGGTTCATGTGTAATTATATTGATTACTCTTAATATGATTATTTATAAGTTAAATAATTTGGAAAAGAGTTAAGGATTTAATGACTTAACGTACCTTTTATAGAATGATTTATTTTCATTTCTATAAGAAAATGTAATTTCATTAATGATTGTTTTGTTTATATTGATACAAGTTTTATATGCATAGTAGTAGATAACTACGATTCTATCGGACATACATACATATATATACATTTAGAGGTGAATATTTGAAATATGCTTATGCGATTTTTATTTTATTATACAAACATAATTATTCACAATAATGTATTGATGAATATACATTTATAAAATTATGATTATATATCTAAAACCGTTTAAGTTTAGACTTACCTTGCAACTTATAATATAGTCGATTATTATATATTTATTAAGAAAGGTGGCAGGTTTGAAATAAACTAAGGATAGCAACTATGTTGCATGTTAATTAGGAATCGATAGGGTCGCCGACTAGGCACAAAGACCAACAATAAGCGCAGAACTTAGAGGTTGCATCGACGTGGAGATCGTGGCAATTGACTTGGCAGCAAGAGCGATAATCTAGCTCATGACAAACACTTAAGTGTTTGTAATTGCATTTAACTTTGCCGACCCATCCTCCAAGCAAATAATCTGCCACGAGATAGCAAACACTCCTCTAACGGTGATTGTAGATAACTCCCTCATTCCACGAAGATGGAAATTGACTGCTAGTTCCTCAGTTAGCTTACAAATATAATCCATGATCTGTGGCATATAACTACAAAGAGAAATGAATTAGCAAGCACGTGTGCCATGGAATTAAGAAAAATGATGATAGGAAGTTGATGCATAGTCGACTCATGCACTCCAAACTGCAGAACTCTTAGACGTGTAGACTAAAGATAGGATTAAAATATAGAATAATAAAGACTTGAGAGAGAGTTAAGTGGAAGACTCAATGTCATGCAAAGAAGAATTCGAATCAACAACCATAACCGGGCCTCTAATTTGGGAGAAATCATAGGGAAATTTAGGATAAATAGAGACATAGGATAGAGAGATGGAGACACAAGGAGAGACATGAAAGGCACACGAGAGAGGAAGAATGACAAGAAAAGATTAAAAAGAATAGAGAGAAAAGATTACGAAGGATTGGAGAATAGAATATAGAAGAAGATAGGAAGTTAGTGAGAAGCAAGATAGAGGAGAACAAGAATGAAGAAGAGTGACAAAGAGATTAGAGAGAATAGAATAATGGAGATTTTGATGTGTTTACAACCGAGTCATAAAAGATTAATGATGAGCACCTTTGATTTAGTGTCGAACTTAGAAAGTTATGCTCGTGAATGGGTATTAATTAATTTACTATTATCAGAGGAATTCTCATAATATAGAAAGGATAAAGACTAGTAATAGAGAGCTCGTGAGATAGAAGAGCACCGAGAAGGAAAGTATTCGAATCCGGATATATTACAGACAATTTGAAGTTATCAAGGATCGTAATAGCCATGGATTGTGCTTCTTGAGGTAGACTCAAATCTAATATGTTTTGTTGAAGAGATTTAAGGGATAAAGAATGATCTAGATTTAGATTTATGAAATATTTTAATGGAAGAGTTAGAGTCACAATATGAATCAATTTATAATTATTTAAATTACGATCATGCAAATATAGATGCGTTAATGATATATTTTATGAAAGTTTGTTGATAAAACTTAGTGAAACTCTTAGAAATTAGATCACCCAATCCTCTAGAAATAGAGTCAGAGGATAGAAAGAGAAACTCTGGAATTGAACTACGAAGAGATGAAATATTTGGATTATGACTTATTAAATAGTGATGTTTGAGAAAAGAGGTAAATGAATCAGGACACATGGGAATATAGAGAGCTTAGACGATATAAACTTAGAATTCAAAACCATAAGAAATGGAATGCACGTTAATGATTACGTTATTTAAATGTTTTGATAATTGAATAAAAGAATGTGTGCTTATTTTATTCAAATTCTATGTAAAGATACATACATGTGTTACACCTTCTTAATATTTAATTCTTGTCTTTAAATTGCTTGAAAGATAGAAGGGAAATCTTGTTTTCTTTAAGACGTATATTTGTTTATCCATGAAAGATTGCTTCCTGTCAGATAGGATTGGTAGTAATAAAAGATTGATTCTTTAATATTCTATTTAATGAAAGCTTGTCTTCTTTAGCATTGTATTTTATCTTACAAGAAATAGGAAGCTAGAATTGAAAGGCGAAATATTGTCTTCTTATTTTGTATTTATTCGAATGTTGTTGATGAAATTATATTTGCTTTTCAATTTACGAAAGATTGTATTCATTTATGAGAAAGTAAGGAAATAGTGTTTAATTTATGAAAGTGATAGGAAAGATGTTATATCAATTAGTTAAAAGATACTTGTTTGTGGGAACCAAGCTATGGATAGGCTTGTGTATAGAAAGTTACCTTCCGGGACGGGTGCCGAATATAGATTCTTAGAGAGAATAGTTGCTTTTTCAAACTATTTATTTTTGTTGTGCATGGCATTATACTCGGCCGAGTAATTATTTGAATTATCCACAGAAATAGATGGAATTCTTTATTTTATGCTCTCTACCATATCCTTGATTGATAATGAATGCTTGTTTCTTAAAAGAATTGGAAAAATGAAAATGTGTGTATCATCTAGGCACGCACCAGATTCCCTCTTGACTTTTGAATTCTTTGGTTAAAACAATTCGTGCAGGGTCGGGTATTCTTGATTGACCAAGAATTCTGGGGAAGCATAAGCTTCAAGGTTGGGCTGAAAATGCGCCTGAATCTTGTTCTCGTCTTCATTCAAAGGACTGAAAGGAAGTGACTCAAAATAGAGATCGACGGATGTATCTCACCTTCTTTCTATTTTTATATTACTTAAGGAAATATGAAAGCCTAAGTAGGGAATAAGGACATATATATTGAGAAATTTGTATCTTTCATTTTACATGAAAATTGTATATCTATGATTGTTTTATCAACTTATTGATATTTCCTTATATTATGAATGAAATAGACTTCTTAATTGACCTATGAGTTTATTTATGAATAAAGAGTAGATTATGTCTTATAGATTAATTTACATCTTTACAACTTGCACAATTCCTCTATCTCACAAAAATCTTACTTCCATTAGCCTTTATATATGTGAAAAAATTCTTCTCCTCTTTATCCTTTAATTGATTGGATACTTGTTGGTTGAAAATTTTATAATTAGAGGATGATTACAAAATGTGCCTTTCAACCACAGTGTGATGAGATTGAATCTCTCCTCACAAAAGGGAGGTTGTCTTCTTATTGCAATATAATAACTAGTATCTATCCAATTTCTATCTTCTACGCTAATTTTCAGGGTGTTACAATCACTTTATTCTCTTTTTTTAGAATAAGTGTGCATCCAACTCTCTTTCTTCAGAATGGATTTCCTTCATTAACAACAAACCATGAATTACAAGATACTAATTTAGGCAATAATAACCAATAAAACTTCCAATCAAACAAAAGAATGACTTAAAGATGTACCAACAAATCTATACTAACCAAGAAACCTTTGTAAGCCCAAAGTCTTATTTGGTCCCTCTAACTAATTCTTGACACTAAATTGTAATATGTAGATACCTCAAAGTCTTTCCTATATATCACAATCTTCTCTACTCTAAATAGATAACTTGATGTAGCACAAAGTGTCCACCTTGTTTTCAACCATAGATAAATGGTTCACAATAAAATAATACAGCACAAAGTCTACAATATCCTATCTTTATACCTTTTCATCCAATAACTTCTCACATTGCACAATTCGATCTTTAAAGATAATATGTTAAGAATGAAATAAGAACACTCTCACCATATAATAAAGCACATCTAAGACAAAGATTGGAAAACAACTCTACTTCTTTATTGATAGAATTTTCAAAATTTTCAATTAAAGCACAAAGTATTTTATAGCTCTGCAATTCGACAAAGTTTCAATACATTAGCCAAAAGATAAATATTTACAATGAGGTCTCTCCCTTATATAGAGAAGAGCCTTGAGAAAACCTAGGAATTCTACAACTAATTTTGACTTATTCAAAGTACAGTCTGATTTGGTTTAGGACTTGTACTTTCTTTACATGCAATTACATATGTACAAGTAGACATGTAAAATGTCAAAAACAAAAAGACAATTACAAACTACAAAACATGATAAAAACTACTAAGTGTCGGGGGACAATTCTTCTTCTTCAGAAATTCTTCAATTTTGTAGAGGGCTTCTTTCATTAGTGATTCATCAAGTCCATTAATGAGGCTGACAATGGCATGAACCCAAGTGACTGAATCACATATGCTAACATACCCTTTCTTATGTTTCTTCGAAAAAGATTCTAGATTATCTAAAATAGAACATTTCTCAATATTGCTTGATGATGCAGTTGAGTATGAGCATAATCCATTTGCTCTGGACAATTTATCCCATGCTATTGATGTGTTGGTAGAGAGCAGAATTTTTTCAGGTAGCATTAAATTGGTTGCTCATTCATGGAAGGTTCCCCTTCCAGAGCTTAAGGAGAAATACAAGCAGATATTTTAGAAGAAAAGCAATTAAGAATCATTTTTGTTTGGCATACAATTTTGACATTTTTTTGTTGAACACATTTATTTTTCTTTCTTTTTCATCAAAGACACCCTTTGTCCTTGATGTCAAAGGGGGAGAAAGGTAAACAGAGAAATAAGGAGAAAGGTAGAATAATAGAGATATATGAGTAAGGGGGAGCTATATACAAATATGTTTTTGGGATTATTCTTTTTATGTTTTTCCATCAATGACAAAGGGGGAGATTGTTAGATTTGTCTGAATGTTGTCATTGATATCAAACCTGGTAATCTGGTTAGGATCGAATGTGGCATGTTGAGAAACAATGGAAGATAGGTATGAAGCAGTAAGGTAAATATGACCTACTAGAGTTATTTCTGGAAGATTCTCTTCTCCAGAATCTTGTGTTTTGCGTATCATGGTTGGTATCTAGTTCCAGTATCAGTTATATTAGCTGTATCAATTATATATGTTGTATATGTTGTATTGCTATCTGAATGGTTATATTGCAATATGGTTTATGTTCCAAAATCTGTGGCATTTGTATCTTAAAGTTTGGGAGTTGTTGTGCTTGGAATTTTTGCTTATGGGTCATATCTATGGGTTTGGTAGACCCTTATTTTGTTCCGGTAATTGAGGCCTATGTTTCAATAAATGAAGCATGAGAAGGAAGCGTGTAGAATATTAATGAAGGTCGACTTTTTTTTGGTCGAGGCATGTTTTGGATAATGTGTTGATTTGAGAAGTACATTATTGTGTAAATCATTTGTGCTTAGCCAACATATTATCTCGGTGTATGTGCTTACCAACTTATATATATATATATATATATATATAGAGAGAGAGAGAGAGAGAGAGGATATATGTGTGAGTGTGATAAATAAGAAGAGCAGTGTGCGTGGATGTGTGGAGTGTGGAATAGTAGAGTATGTGTGTGTGATGTATAGAAAAGTAAGAAGTATGCGAGTGACAGAGTTATGGATAGAAGAGCAGTTGCAGTAAGAGAGTAGTATACAGTGTTGCAGTAATCCTTTATTAGATCTTCTGCAAGCAGTTGGGTTAGAAAAGTGCAGTCACAGTGTTGCAGTAATACTTTACCAGATCTATTGCAGGTAGTTGAGGATAGTCTGGGAAGATCCTTTACTAGATTTGCTATGAGTTGTTGTGAGTTGATATTTGAGCTTAACTTGGAACTAATCTCATGCATTAGGAGATTCAGTCTTCCTTAGTTCATTTATTTTCTACTGTAATGAGCATTCTGACAGTGAGTCACTTTGTAATCTAGCAATGAGTCATCCGGCAGTGAGTCGCCCCCTTTTTTAAACACCATATAACTAGTTATATTATCTTGAGAGTTAACCCTCTCTATGGTTTTTCCCATTTGGGTTTTCCACGTATAAAAAATTGGTGTTCATTTTGTGGTTATATAATTTGCTTATTCTACAATTGTTGATTTATGTTGATAAGATTAATTGGTAAGGTTAATGTAATAGTAAAAAATTTATGTGTGGGAATATTAATTCATCCCCCCCCCCTCTTAGTATTCCAGTCCATTCAACCATTCAACAAAAAACTCGGAGGACCAGGGTGGATATGTACTACTTGGTCCCAAAAAGTCAAGTTGAACTTCTGGGAATAGGTCTGACATATGTTTTTCCCAAATTCAAGTTTTTGGCTCAGTGGGATATTTGTAGCTTACTGTTTATGTCAAATTGATTCAATAATTCATTATTTTGCCCTAATTTCATAATTAATCAATCTTATCCAACTTAAGAAAGAGGTTAAATCATAATCAAACCTAGTTGAATCCAATCAGAATCTCAATCGCTTTCCCACATAGATTGATCCTAGATCTATTGGGTTCAACCCTTTTTCAATATATGTGTGTTAATTGGGCTATTTAGTGGTTTTATTATCTTAAACCCTAATTCTCAAATTTCACCACGTTGCATATTAAACACTAATTCTAAACTAAAATAAACATTAACTATAAACCTAATTGAATCATAAACCAAGCTAGGTTATAACCCTAACACTAAACCAAATTGATCCCTAACACCAAACCAAAGTGAACCCTAACCCTAAACCAAAATAAATCTAAATCATAAACCAAATGAAACCATAATCCTAACACTAAACCAAAGTGAACCCTCACCCTAGATATAATAGAACCCTAAAACTAACTCTAACACTAGACCAAATTAAACACTAACTCTAAATAAAGTGGAACCTTCAGCCTAACACTAACCCTAAATATAGTTGAATCTGAAACCTAAACCATACTAAATCTAAATCATAAACCAAATCAAACCCTAAATACAATTGAACCCTAACCCTAAACCTAAATAAATCTAAATCATAAACTAAATAAAAATACCAACCCTAAAATTAAACCAAACTAGCCCTAAATACAATAAAACCCTAACCCTAAACCAAACTAAATCTAAATCATTAATCAAATGAGACCCTAACCCTAAACCTAAACCAAACTAACCCTAAATGCAATTGAACCCTAACCCTAAACCAAACTAAATCTAAATCATAACCCAAATGAAACCCTAACTCTAACACTAAACCAAATTGAACCCTAATACTAAATGCAGTTGAACCTTAACACTAACCATAACACTAAACCAAATTGAGCCCTAATCCTAATTGAAATGGAACCCTTAGCCTAACACTAAAAAATATTGTACCCTAACACTAAACCAAATTAAAACTATTTAGTAAACCAAATTGAATACTAACCCTAAATAAAATTGGCCCTAACACTAACTCTAACACTTAACCAAATTTAACCCTAACCCTAAACCAAATTTAATCTAAACCCTTTACCAAATTGAGCTCAAACTCTAAATCAATTCTAACCCTAACCCTAAACCAATTTGAACCTTAACCCTATACTAACTTAAACCTTTATCAAATCGAGGCTTAACCCTAAAATAATTTGAACCTTAATCCTAGATAATAACTTAAATCCTAACCAAATTGTGGCTTAAGCCTAAACCAAATTGAACTATAACCTTGAAACCTTAGAAGTGAACGTTAACACTAAACCAAATTAAACGTTAATTTAAACATAATAGAGAAGATAAAATTGAAACCATTATTAAACCTTTAACAAAAATTGAACCTTAAACCTAAAAGTAAACCAAATTAAAAAAATCAAACCCTAGCCTTGATTGAAATTGATCCCTAACCCTAATCCTAATTAAATGTTAAAACAAATCAAACCCTTACCGTATAAACAATAACCTTAAACCAAATTGAACCCTTATAGTAAACCAACTCAAATACTAATTGCTAATTGAACCCTAAGCCAAATTAAACCCTAACCCTTTTCCAAAGTGTTATCTAACGCTAAACTAAATTAAACCCTAAGTCTTATCCTTATTGAGTTTTAAACCAAAACCAAATTAAATCCTAACCCTATACGTTAATCAAAATCAACTCTAAACCTAACATTAAACCAAATTAAACCTTAACCCTAACACCAAACCAAATTTAACCCTAACCCTAAACAAATTAAAATGAAACCCTATACCTGAAAGAAATTTAACCTTAACCCTAATCAAGAGGGGCCCAACCCCCTACACTAGCCAATTAACTGATTTGGGGGAAAATGTGGTCAAAATCACCAATGTCAACACTAATGAGTGTCTTATCAAGTTATCTCATTTCTAGTTAATATGTTCATTATTCCACATAATATTTAATAATATAATAATAATTAATTAATCCTATAAACCTTGACACTAGGATAAATTTACATTAAGGTTTATAGTATTATATTTACTATCATTATCATATGTCTTGATGTATATTTAAAATCTTAATATTGAATAATATAATAATAAATTAATTCTATAATATTGTAAACTTTAGCACTACTTCAACACTAAATTTTGAAAGTATAATAATGATAATAATAATAATATAATAAAAAATTAATCATATAATACTATAAACCTTAACACCACTTAAATAATAAATTTCAACAATCTACTACCATGTTGGATGAATTTTTAGAGTCACTAACATTATCATCTATCTCGATGCATATAAAAAATTAAACAAAACCCTAACATTAAATCAAATTAAATTTTAACCCTTAACCTCAAAGTAATTGAACCCTAAAATTTATTAAATTACTAATGAGTTGAAATCAATTAATACTATCATAAGTAGTGATCATAGTGTAAACTCAATAGTACTATAATACTAATATAATGAAAAACAATACAAATTAAATAATAATTATTTTAAGAAATATAATAATGATAATGTCTATATAATAATATAATGACGACTTAATCACATGACACCATAGTAATGCTAATAATATTCTTATAATACTAATATTAATAATAATAGAATACCCTAATTAATATGTTTATATTTATAAGTTAATCCTATATTATTTATAGTAATGCTAATAATATTAATAATAATAAAATATCTTAATTAACATGTGTATATATTAAGTTAAGATTAAAATGTATTCTCCTTCATATTATAGCTCTGGCTACTACTAGCATATTTATCTTAACTTTTAATCTATATAAATTATGTCTATATATGTATTGATGCATTTAATTTTTTCATTCAACTTTAATATAAATAAAAGATCAAATTGAAAAAATTCAATGTATTGATATAACTCGATGTAATTTATATAGATTAAAAATTAAGACATATATGCTAGTATATAAATTTAAGTATATTTTAATTGAATTTTTTGCTAAATGTGAGGTTGAGTTGATGTAACAAAAATAAGAGAAAACAATTTTATTATTTCTCAAATAAATAACTTCAATATCTAGTGCATGGAAAAAAATTTGATGAATATATTTCTTGTAATAATGTTTTAAAGTCAAACTTCACCATAATGTTATAGTTTTCATATGACGTCAACTTTTGTCTATTTTTTTTTATCAATTTCAAAAAATAAATTGTATCCTTTCAAAGAGGATTCTCTCCTTTAATGCACCATATATTTTTCAGAAGTTTTGAATATATAGCAATGTAATTTAAAATGCATAGCAAAGTATTTAACTCACAATTAGTTAAAAACAACATTAATAAGCTTGTCCGAAAATAGGGAGTGACAACAATATTCCTTTATATTATGAATCAAAATGAATATATATTTGAATAAAATGTGTAGCATTGAAGCACATGATATATATCTTTTAATTCCTAAATTTATGAAATTTAATATTTACAATTAGATTAGAAACTAAATCTTAATGGAAGGATTTAAATACATTTTTCTTATTAATAATTTACTTGTTTTAAAATTTTGAAAAATTTGAGGTTGTATGTTACAATAGGACCATCTTCATGAAGAGGACAATCCTGCATAAGTGGTTACAATGCAATTCAATATTGTTGTTGCCACTGGACACTTCTTCCACATGAAGTGGGGTAGTCCTCTTTACCTCACTCGATTTTCTTATGTGAGTAGAAGTGATTTGTTAGCAATCCAAACAAATATGTACAAAATATATGTGCTTGTCCATTTGTCATTTATGCACAATAGTGGCAAGTCACATTAAAATGTGCAAATATTATAATTTATTGCCTAAGCATTGTAAGGAAACAATAGAAAAATACTATTTTATTTTATATATGCTTCATAATCATTATAAAAATGTTTGCGCGCTCCTTTCATTCTCCTTGTTATATTTACAACCCTATTGATTTACATAACACAAATTAATGATAATAGATAGGGTTTACATAACATTAATTTGCCACAAGTACAAAGATTCACATAACCTATGAATTTATCCTTTCATTCTCATATTTAGGAGTGATTTGTTAGCAATCCAAATAAATATGTGCATGCCCATTTGTCATTAATGCACAATAGTGGCAAGTCACATTGAAATGTGCAGGTACTATAATTTCTTGCCTAAACATTGTAAGGAAACAAAAGAAAAGTACTATTTTATTGTATATATGTTCCATAATTATTATAAAAATGTTTGTATTCCCTTTACATTCTCCCTATTATATTTCCAATCCTATTGATTTAGGTAACACAAATTAATGGTGACTAATAGGGTTTACTTAATAGTAAATTGCCACAAGATCAAAGATTCACAAATCTATGAATGTCCCTTACATTCTCATTCCAAAGATATGCATAGAGGTAAATGCGCGTGCATGCGTGCGCACGCGCGCGCGCTGTGTGTGTGTGTGTGTGTGTGTGAGAGAGAGAGAGAGAGAGAGAGAGGAGAGAGAGAGAGAGAGAGAGAGAGAGAGAGAGAGAGAGAGAGAGAGAGAGAGAGAGAGAGAGAGAGAGAGAGAGAGAGTCTAAACATATTCATAGAAATAATGTTGGCTCATCTCAATGTATAATATACAAAGAAAATTTGATATATATGTATATTAGTACATATAGTAAAATTAAACTCAATCATATTAAATAAAACAAGTCAACTTTTTTACTTCTTTCTTTTTTCTTTTTTTTTTTGGGCATATTATAAAGGTTTCAAACTCATCACCATGTAAATGATTACTACAACAACTCCATCATTACACCAAACATCCTTCAACTATAAAGAAATCAACTTTTTAATATGATAAAATTTAAAAAGCCATAACATGATTTAATAGATCAAATCATTTATAACTAAGGAAAAATGCATCAAACAGTTTTATTATTTCTTTTAGAAAATATCAATACACCCATTAAACCTTGAGAACCATTCGCTAGTTTAGTTTATTTCAAGTTACAATATCTTTGAGTCAACGTCAAATAAACTTTTGATAAATCCCAACAAGGGGGTGGTATCCAAAATACTATTGGTCTCCGGAAGAATCAGAAAACGACAAGACTGGAGAATTCTGATCTGGTAGGATGGAAAAGTTGGTAGGGTGGAAGTTTAATGTTTGAAAGGGAGGCGAATAGAAAATTAGATGGCCGAAGGAAGCACGAGCAACCAAACCTCAAATGCAAGAAAGCGAAGAACGAAAAAAAAAATATCATAAATTTGAGAAGAGGGGGGTTGGTGAGCAAGAATGGACCATTAGTTAGTTGGCTTTCGAATTCCATCTACCATTACCAACACCTACCCGACCCGAATGCTCTGCGTCATCTTCTCTAAGCCGACTCACAAACACAAATTCACACCATGGGTTGGTGATCTATACGCGTACACGTGTGTTAGGCCGGAAGTTGAGTTGTGACCTCGTGTTTGAATCGGAGCCTTTTGCTGGGTATTAGTTGGGAAGAGGAACCAGTATATTACCACTATCAGAGCCTCCCCTGTTCTTCAACTTCACTCCACTCTTCACTTGCTTCGACCTTTGAGTATAGATTGTTAATACCCATCTAGAGAGAAGTAAGTATATCATCCCCCTGCTCTACAACTCCACTCCCATCTTCAACTGCTTCCACAATTGGGTATAGATTGGTAATACCCATCTAGAGAGAAGCAAGTATATTACCACTATCAGAGCATCCCCTCCCCTGCTCCGCAACTCCACTTTCATCTTCAATTGCTTCCACATTTGGGTATAGATTGGTAATACCCACCTAGAGTCAAGAAAGTATATTACCACTATCAGAGCACCCCCTACTCTGCAACTCCATTCCCCATTTTCAATTGCTTCTCACATTTGTGTATTTATACCCACCTAGAGAGAAAAAATGGTTGCAGGAACAGCAACGATGCATCAAGATGGTGCGACGGGTCTTCCTCCTCCTGTCAAGAGTGATTTGTGCATTGGATCTGCAGATCCCCTGAATTGGGTGCGGGCAGCCAAGGCTATGGAAGGGAACCACTTGGAGGAAGTAAAGAACATGGCGCGTTCGTATCTGGAGTCCGGGGAGGTCTGCATTGAAGGGAAATCTCTCACGATTGCAGATGTTGCAGCCATTGCGAGGAGGCCCAAGGTCCGGGTGAAGCTGGATGCGGAGGCCGCAAAGCCCCGGGTGGAGGAAAGCTCGAATTGGGTGATGAACCAGATGTGCAAAGGCACGGACACGTATGGAGTGACAACCGGGTTCGGAGCCACCTCTCACAGGCGCACCAACCAGGGAGCCCAGTTGCAGACCGAGCTCATTCGCTTTCTCAACTCGGGTGTCCTGTTGGAAGGGACCCTTCTACCCGTGGACACCGCCAGGGCGGCCATGCTGGTCCGGACCAATACTCTGATGCAGGGCTTCTCGGGCATCCGGTGGGAGTTGCTAGAAACTGTGGAGAAGCTGCTCAATGCAGGAATCACCCCGAGGATGCCCCTGAGAGGCACCATTACGGCCTCTGGAGATCTCGTTCCGCTCTCCTATATCGCTGGCCTGCTCACAGGTCGACCCAACTCGAAGGCCACCACACCCGACGGGTGTGTAATCACGGGTCTCGAAGCCCTCCGGCGGGTCGGCGTGGAAACGCCCTTCCAACTTCAGCCAAAAGAGGGGCTCGCCATTGTTAATGGCACGTCTGTTGGGGCTGCCCTTGCGTCCATTGTGTGCTTCGATGCAAACGTTCTGGCCGTCCTGGCAGAAGTCACATCCGCCATGTTCTGCGAAGTCATGAATGGGAAACCGGAGTATACGGATCCCCTGACCCACAAGCTCAAGCACCACCCGGGCCAGATGGAAGCCGCCGCTATCATGGAGTACGTCTTGCATGGAAGCTCGTACATGCAACATGCCGCCAAATTGCATGAATTGAATCCCCTGCAGAAGCCCAAGCAGGATCGGTATGCATTGCGGACTTCCCCGCAGTGGCTTGGCCCACAGGTGGAGGTGATTCGGGCGGCAACCCACATGATTCAGAGGGAAATCAACTCTGTCAATGACAATCCAGTAATTGACGTGGCCCGAGACAAGGCTCTTCATGGAGGTAATTTTCAGGGTACCCCCATTGGGGTCTCCATGGACAATCTCCGCCTTGCTGTTGCTGCCATTGGTAAGCTCGTTTTTGCCCAATTCTCTGAGCTTGTGAATGATTACTACAATGGCGGCCTGCCGTCAAATCTCAGTGGTGGGCCCAACCCCAGTTTGGACTATGGTCTCAAGGGGGCAGAGATCGCCATGGCTTCTTACACCTCGGAGCTTCTCTACTTGGCCAATCCCGTCACGACCCATGTCCAAAGTGCAGAGCAGCACAATCAGGATGTTAATTCTCTGGGTCTGATTTCTGCCCGGAAGTCTGCAGAGGCAGTGGACATTCTAAAGCTCATGCTGTCAACATACCTGATTGGGATATGCCAAGCTGTGGACTTGCGCCATCTGGAGGAAAATATGCAGGCGACTGTGAAGCAGGTTGTGACCCAGGTAGCAAGGAAGACTCTGAGCACTGGCCCGAATGGAGAGCTTTTACCAGGGCGATTCTGTGAGAAAGATTTGCTTCAGGTTGTGGATGCAGAGCCCATTTTCAGTTACATCGATGACCCCTGCAGCGCTGGGTATTCCCTGATGAAAAAGGTCAGGCAGGTCTTGGTGGAGCACGCTTTCAAGAATAGGGATGCAGAAAAGGATCCCAATACTTCCATTTTCCAACGGATTAATCTCTTTGAAGCTGAGCTCAAGACCCAATTGGAGTCTGAGGTTAATGTGACAAGGGCTAATTTTGACAAAGGGGCAAGTGCATTGCCTAACCGGATCCAGGAATGCCGATCTTTTCCCCTGTATGATTTCTTGCGAAACCAGGTTGGCGCCTCATTTTTGACCGGAACTCGCACGACATCGCCTGGTGAGTGTATCGAAATGGTGTACGATGCCATTTGCCGGGATCAAGTCGTGGGCCCTCTTTTGAAATGCCTGGACGGGTGGAAGGGTACACCTGGTCCCTTTTGAACAATCTACCATTGGCAAGAATAATGTTTTGGAGCTCCTCTACTTAGAAGTTGAGCTCAAAGATCTCTTTAATGTCTGCTTTGGCACTAGGTGTCTTTGGCTTCCTGTTTTTACTTCCCGACTGATCTACTGGAGATGAAAGCATCGTTCTAGATCATTTGGCCATGCGTGTAAATGTTGATCAAATTATGCAGGTTTTTTCTTTGATTTCAAGGCTGAATCTTGGCATGTTTTACTGTATTGACTTGTTATTAAATGATTGAAATGAGAGGATTTCAATGTTGTCTCAGGGATCATATACTTTTAGTTATATTTTTAGATATCAGCAGTTTTGTGAAGTCTCGTTTTTTCAAATGTTGACTTCTTACGAAATGAATGAAATGAAATAAGAAAATTTTAATGACTTCCATGAATTCAAATAGTTAAATCCACCAAGAGTCACATTCTTAACATATTGGATATGTGTCAAGACATAACCATGAAATTCCAAGAATAAGATGACTTGTAGCTCCATTATCTATACTAGGTAAAATCTGCAAAAGCATTTTATAAGAGTGGCATTCAACACACCTTTAAGTTTCTTTTGATGTTGGTTCTTCTACTATGAACCTTGAATAAAATCTCAGCAGTTTTGTGAAGTCTGTCTTCCTCAAATAATTTGTATTTACCTTCTAAATGTTTTCGCACTTCAAATAATGACTTCTTATGAAATGAGAGATTTTTAATGACTGACAGAAGATCGGGCAGTTTAAGAAACCAAGAGTCACATTCTTAACACATTTTCAAAGTTTATTCTGATCTGGACTCTTATACCATGAATTTTGATTAAAAAAAGTCATTTTGTCAAGCTTTGACTAATCAAATATACCACCCACCATCCAAATGTTTTCATATTGAAAGTATAATTAAGTCTATGAAATCAATCAGTTTAATGGATAACAGTCACATTCTTAATATATTTTTAAGTTTCTTCAACTCTTCTATCATGAATTTTGATGAAGAGTGTCATTTTGTCAAACTTTGACTAATCAAATAGACCACCCCCCATCCAAATGTTTTCACATTGCTTGTGGAAATCTCATACACTGAACACTCTTAATTAAATGTCATTCAATTTCGACCACGTTTATGAAAGTTATGTTTTGTTATCTTCTGATATGCATTAAATTCTCTGAAGATGTTTCTTTGTAGACAAATTGAAACTAATGTTTTAAAGCTTACCACGTGAAACTTTGTTTTTTCTATTGAGCCAAACAGCTCTATGGGCCCTGCTCTGGACTATCGACTGATTAAGTATGAACACTCCTCTGCAACTTGCAAAAGTATTTAAAGCATTCACCAAAATCCCTGCTGAACACGGTCTCATGGCATTATGGGTACGAGTTAGGACTTAACCATGAGCTTTAAGCAACACGATGACTGGCTGCTCCATTATCTCTATCAGGTAGAACCTGCAAAAGCATTATATAAGACTGGCGTTCAACTAACACCTTGTAACAGTGGGTTCTGCTGCAGTAGGTGAACGAAGTTTACACAACAAGGCTAGGCTCAAGTCACATGGAAAGGAAGGTATCCCTCCTGTTCAAGGTAGCTACCAGCCACATATTTGCTGGATTTTTATTTTTTTTCTGGTCGCTGAGAATTGGGTGGTGGCTTGATTGTATATCATGGTTTGACATTGATGTTTGATATCGCTTTCACAATTTGTTGAGAGTGAATAATTAAGTAATAATTACAATGCGAAAATACAAAATTTTACTAAATTATTTAGGTGAATTGAATAAATAAAGTAGTTACTAATTGTTAATTTGGATATAAGATATGTGTATTAGATTATTGCAATAAATGTAGTGATGAATTTTGAAATAAAATAATAAAATTCGATGTATTTATTTTATGTTTAATGAATATATCACTTTGTAATTCATTTGTTTGAATGTCATAATTCTAAATTTTTTCACATGATTGTTATTGATCTATGCATTTGATTGTGTGGTGTTTGAGTCCATTTCTACGTGTGTAGAACTAAACTTGACATATGGGTCTACAAGTGCTCAAAGTTGCATGAGCCAACAATGTTAATTTGATGATTATTTGGTGATTTCGTCTCATAACCCTTGAATGCGTGGATTTAATGATCCTCAAAGGTGGCACTCAAAGGCATGGATTACACTTATATCAACAATTTCACACTTTATGACACATCCTACATCCTTTTTAGCTCCTTGACCATCTTAACCAACCTTTAAATTGAGTTCCAAGTTTTTCCACATGTTCAAAAACCTTTTGTAGATCCTTAATAGGAGGGTTCCCTGGGTGACTAATCTTAACAATAGGGACGACCTTGTTCTTGAAAATGGTGAACCTTACATCTTTTGGTACACATTATTTCTTTTAGCTCCAACCAATTAACTAGTATTATTTCTTTTGACCAAGAATTCTCTCTATCTAACTAAACCATCATTCCTCCCAACTATTTCTGTTTTCCCAATTAGTTTATGGCTCACTCCTGATAATACCCCAATGATCTCTCAACCATTCTCTTGTTCTCTCCCATCAAATTTTCTTGATCTTCGAATCAATTTTGTACTTCACTCCCAATTAGCCCCACCTATGATATTGATTTCCAAGTTGTGAATAGCACATTCTCTCTTGTTTTGACAAAGATTGATTATTGTATCTGCATTCTTTCTATCTTTTCTTCGATCTTTAATTCCCCAACAAATAACCTTTGTAGGATTGAATTCATGCATTCTAACCCACATTAGCATTCTTACACTCATATAGGACTTTGCGAGCCTTTTTCTTCTATTATCAAAGGTTCTACCATTCAATCATTATGCCACTAGTATTCCCTCAATATCCCTATCTTCTTTCCTATCATCAAGTGAAGGACCCAACTATTGTAGAGGATGAACACTATACTAGATCTTTGTAGATATAGGCTAGAAATTGACACTAGTGATTGATTTACAACTTCTTTATATTTGCTATGTAAATGTAGCTAGATTAGTAATTAGTAAACCCTTGTGTTGTAATGTCCCCTCTCTAGGTCGAAGTTTCTAGAGGGTGTTAGCCTATTATATGTTTCCCGTAGGCTAATGCATATGCTAAGGGGACCTTTTGAGTTATTTATTAATTAAATGCAAAAATAAGGCTTAATATTTTCAAAGTGCATTTAATTAATATTTAATTTAACTTTATTTGATGCCCATATATGGAGTAAGTGAAATATTACAATATTTATTTATATCGCTTAATGAATGGGGCATGTGTTAAAAGGGAATTATAAGAGTTTTGATGTTAATTTCCTCTCCTAGTTGGCATTAAAGTGGACCTCAAAAAAAATATAATATTCCCTTATGTATGGTGTGGGTAGTGGGAGACCATGTATTGAATTTAATGTGTTTGTTAAGTTTGGTGAACAGGAGAAGGAAGAAAAGAGAGGTCATTAATGATGGATAGGGCATTAGTGTGAATGAGAAGAGAGGGTTATTTTGACAGGGTTTTGAGTTGCAGAGCTTAGGGGGAGCTTCAATTTCCAAAAGACATTGTCTTTGTGGGTGAAAGATCTCACCAGGGCAAGGATTGATTTGTCTTATTCAGAGGCAATACATGGGTCTCATATTCAATGATTTGTGGTGCAGTTCAAAAAAGACTAAGGAAATGAATTATTATCGATGAAAAGGTGAAAGGAAACTAGGGCGCGATGCTTTCTTAATTTATGAGTCTTGGTTCCTTACGATTGGGCATTTATTTCCTCATCACAACTATCAAAGGGTTTTACATTGGATATTCTTTCAGGAGGAAATCGATAAGAGGTTTGAAAGAAGCCAAAGATTTGTTTGTTGGGTTTTTGTTTTTTTTAAATAGTAAAATGGAGCACTTGAAGTATTGTCATGGGAAATTTATTTAATGTTTTTTGCTGGCTGATTATTTCCTATTCGAAGCTTGGAGGTGAAAAAGGTAACTCTTCAAAAAAAGGCAAACTTTATTAAAGGGCAAATTTAGAAGAGCCAAATTTAAGAAGAGACACACCACTTTGGAGGGTTTTTGGTCTAAGGGGCATCTACTTGAAGAGTCATAAGCTGAATCAGATTCCTAAGCTTTAAGGAATAGTAGTCAAAGTCTGAAAAGGATTCGTTGCTTTTGCAGAGTCCTAAATGATTTAGGATTGTCATCCATCAGCCACTAGAGACAAATAGGTGTTTTAAAAGATTCAAAAATGACAAACATGAAAGACAAACTCATATGGAACAATAAAAAACAAGATTATTTTGGGCTTTAAGAGTTCTTGTTGGGAACTACATTAATCCTTGGTGACATGGAACAAAGCTATAGAAAAAATATTAAGCTTGAGTAGCAATGCGATGTTGATATACTAAAGTTTAAGTTTGTTTCAAAATTTTAAATACTATGATTTGATTTTGAGTGCATATAAGGGGTTTAACTAGGACCTTGAAATTGATATTTGAGCCCATCCCTTGCCTGGAAAGGTGGATTTCAGTCCTGAGTGGGAGTCCTTGTTGCTAATCATCTACTGTCATTATTTCGAGGTGATTTTCAGATTTGTATTCTTTAGGAAAGCAGTACACTCAAGGTTCTCTTTGTTAGACAATTCAAATAACCGGAAGACAACTAAGAGTGGGGGGGTGAATCAGTTGTTCATTAATCAATACCGGAACCCAAAAAATTAATATCAGAATGCTTAAACCAAATACCGGAATAATAGTTAAACCAATTAAGCATAAACAATAATCACAAAATAAATATCATCCACATGACACCAAGATTTGTACGTGGAAACCCCGGTAAAGGGAAAAACCACGGTGAGAAGCCTACCCACAGTCAGATAATACTTCTATAGTAAGTATGTGAATTACAATTGACGGGCTTGCACTTGCATGAAGGCCAACAGCCTAGAGCACACTGCTCATCACAAAAGGAGTCTCACTAACTACATAGAAATCCAGACTACAATTCGGAGAAGAGGTTGAACTACAAAGATAACATCTTCTATGTTTGAGTACAGTTTCGGTTAAGCTCTATACCGGAGGACTAAATCATCTTACATAAGCCCAATACGATCTCCAATGATCGACCAAATCCTCTGCCTGAATGATATTACATTATTCGCACATTACATCTCCATTTCCCATTACCATCTATCTGATCTACAATGAGATTTTTCATCATATATATACAAACCCTCAACCATAAACAATCAAGTCGGCCACTAGACAATAAGCCAATTACATAATTATAAAACATGTCAGCCTTAGACCAAACAAATAATATCCAACACATAAGACATCCTGAAAACACATCGAGAGGTCCAATCCACACGTTACATTAAACCGGTCCATAACCTATATCAGTCGGGACCCAATATAGGTCCACACGCTAAATCAATGATCTCCATCCGCCAAGTCTTGAACATAATCATCAACGAAATCCTAAAACTCCACCAGAAGTTGCACCAACTCCACTTATGCATATTATCAAGGACCTTCATCAAAAGCTCTGCCAGTGAAACCCTCGCCAGAACTGCAAGCCAAGCTTCCAAGCAAACATAATAGCATTCGATCACCAAACCAAAACCAACTGACTAAATATGAACATGAGTATCATGAATAATCCAATTCCATAACCAAATCCTACCGAAGCCTACCAGATCATGTCAGATCCAAACCAACCAGAAACTACTCAACCTACCTGGACCAGAAGGGTGTCGGTAAATCATCCAAACAACTAGTGTTGACATCAATGACAAAACATCAATGCAACACATAATCAATTCCTCCAATTGGCCAAGAATCTCCCCCTTTGGCATTGATGGCAACACTAGATGTGAAAAACATTTAAGTACCAAGAAATGCCAAACAAGTCTCCCCTAGTGGAAGACAACCAACAATCTCCTACTCAAAGATATAGCAATGAAGTTTTGAAACAAAGACCAAACTCCCCCTGTGAATGATATCTTTGTAAAGCTCTGAATTACATATATCTCTCCCTCTAATGTATACAACTCCTCAAGTTTTTTCTTTTTCACATCAATATCTCTCCCCCTTTGACATTAATGCAAGAAATCCGACAAAAATATAAACCATTGAAACACAAAGCGAACTACTCCCCCTAAGCAATAGCATCCCCACATCAGTACCAGAATGAAAAATATCTCTGATAATGCATACCAGACTGATGTCAAACCGCATCAATCAAGTCTCTACTGGAGGGGTAGAAACTCCTAATCTGTCTCTGAAGTATTCAAATGATTCTTTAGGCAAAGGTTTAGTGAAGATATCTCCAATTTTCTCTTTAGTGTTCACATAATCCATTCTAACTTCATTTGCTTCCACCTTCTCAAAAATTTATACTTGATAGATATGTGCTTTGTCTTAGAATGAAATATCAGATTCTTTGATATGTCAATAGCAGCAGTTATCACAGTGAATAACTACCGGTCCATTACAATCCACCTTTATATCCTTCAACATTTGCTTCATCCATAAAACCTGTGTACAATTAGTAGCAACAACAACATACTCAACTTCAATAGTAGATAAAGAAGTACATGATTGTTTCTTGTTGATCCATGAAACCAACTTCTTTCCAAGAAAGAAAGCTCCACCGGAAGTACTTTTTCGGTCATCAACATCTCGAACCCAATCAACATTTGTATATGCACATAAAGTAGAGTCATCATCCTTAGGGTACCACAAACCATATTCTGATGTACCTTGCAAGTATCTAAAAATCTTTTTCACCGCACTCTCATGATTTTCTCTAGGATCACTCTAAAATCTTAATACAATACAAACAACATTCATTATGTCAGGCCTAGTCTGAGTCAAATAAAGAAGACCTCCAATCATAGATTTGTATCTTGTAGGATTTACCGGTGTAGAAACATATTTTCTTGTCAATTTCTCACTTGTAGCCATAGGAGTACTTACCGGTTTAGAATCTCCCATACCAAATTTCTTCAAAAATTCCCTAGAATACTTAGTTTGACAGATGAAAATACCTTTATCAGTTTGAGTAATCTGCAAACCTAAGAAAAATTCCATTTCCCCAATCATAGACATTTCAAATTATTTCTCCAGATTGTTAGAAAATTCCTTACACAACTTATCTTCACCTCCAAAAATAATGTCATCAACAAATACTTTAATAATCAGTATATCATCATCAGTGACCTTATAATATAAATTGGTGCATTACCCTTAGTAAAACCAAGCTTCAAAAGATATTTATCCAACCTTGCATACCAAGCTCTAGGTGCCTGTTTCAATCCATATAAACTTTCCTTAACCTACAAACCATGTTTGTATCATCTGATAGTGAAAAACCATCAGGTTGCTCAATATAAAATTCCTCATCAATATCCCCATTCAAAAATGCACACTTAACATCCATCTAATAAACCTTGTAGTTCTTATGGGCAGCATAGGCAAGAAATAATCTTGCAACTTCAATCCTAGCTACAGGTGCAAAAGTCTCTCCATAATCAATTCCTTCCTTCTTAGAATATCCTTTACAAACCAATATAGCCTTATTCCTTACAACTTGACCATCATCATTCAATTTATTCCTAAAAACCCATTTAGTTCCAATAACATTCTTATTTTTAGGCCGGGGAACCAAAGTCCGTGTGTTATTCTTCTCAATCTGATCTAATTCTTCTTCCGATAGCTTTCAACCAATATTCATATTTACATGCCTCAATTATTGATACTGGTTCAACTTGTGAAATTAAATATACCTCATTAGTTACAGTCAGTCTTCTTCTTGTCATTACTCCACTGTTCGTATCCCCAATGATCTGATCTTCTGAATGATTCAATCTCACATACCTAGGAGCCTTTTGACTCTGTTCCTCTTCCCTATTCTTCAGTTACTGTAGAATTTTCTGATACTGCCACAATAACTGGTTCAACACTTTGTTCCGATAAAGGTGCTGCCGGTTCAGATATATTCATTTCCACCACTGGTTCCTTCTCATAAACTTTGATTTGACCTTTATTCAACACATCCACCTTGACATTAGCACTCTCCACAATTCTCTGTAATCTCTTGTTAAAAAATCTATATGATTTTCTTTCATTAGAATAACCAAGAAATATGCCTTCATCATATCTAGGATCAAATTTGTCAATGATACCATCTCTCGTGATAGAACATTTACTATCGAATATTCTGAAATAATTAACTGTAGGTGTATTGCCAAACCATAATTCATAAGTTGTCTTATCGGTTTCTCCTTTGATATGTACTCTGTTGAATGTATAAACCATTGTGCTCACTGCTTCTCTCAAGTAGATATGAGGTAGACTAGCTTCCATCATCATTGTTCTAGCAACATCCAAGATGGTTTTGTTATTCCTTTCCACAACTCCATTTTGCTGAGGTGTCTGGGGAGCAGAAAATTGTCTCCTTATACCATACATCTCACAAAAGTTATTAAACTCATCGGATGTGAATTCTCCACCATGATCTGACCTCAAACATTTAATCTTCAAACCTGTCTCAATGTCCACTTTAGCCTTAAAGATTGTAAACTTTTCAAATGCTTCAGATTTTTTCTTTAAAAAAGTAACCCACGTCATTCTAGAATAATCATCAATGATTAGCATGAAATACCTATCACCTTGAAAAATTAGCAGAGCCACACAAATCAGTATGAATAAGATCAAGAAAATCATTAGATCTATCTCTTATACTCCTAAAAGAGGTTCTGACCTATTTACCCATTTGACATTCTTTACATACCGGATTATAGGGCTTCACAATCTAAGGTATATCTCTAACTGCCTTAGTTGAACTGATCTTCACAATGCAATCAAAATTCACATGACACAGTCTTTTATGCCATATCTAAC
Source organism: Cryptomeria japonica (assembly GCF_030272615.1). Lineage (NCBI taxonomy): Eukaryota > Viridiplantae > Streptophyta > Pinopsida > Cupressales > Cupressaceae > Cryptomeria > Cryptomeria japonica. The sequence goes on from NC_081415.1 coordinate 327,015,752, forward strand.
TCTCATCAATTAAAATATATTACTTTTTGTCTGTGTACCGGTTGCAATCTCCAAACCCGATTTATTAATGATTTTGCATTTTCCATCCTTGAACTGTAATTGAAATCCCTTATCCACCAATTGTCCTACACTCAAAAGATTATGCCTTAAACCTTCAACATAATAAAAATTGTCAATATTGTTCTTACCATCCAATGATATAGTTCCTTTTCCTTTGATCATACATGCTTTGTCATCTCTAGATCTAACTTGACCGCCATCAAATTCTTGCAAAGATAGAAACTTCCCTTTATCTCCAGCCATATGATGTGAACATCCACTGTCTATTACCAATTCATCCTTGTCTTCAATTTTAGCAAAAAGTGCCTTCTCTTCAGGTACATTCTCTTGCAGTGTCGGAACATCTTCCTTGATAGCCAGGAACACCCATTCCTTTCCATTGTCGGAACCACTAGCAGAGTCTTTTGTCGGTTCATCATCAGAATCAGTAATGCCTTCCTCATCCGCTATGTAGCGTGATTTGTCTATGTTTTTCCTGTACTTATACTTGTTCTAATATCCAGGGTTAGGCTTAAGTGATCTTCTAACTCTTTCTTCAAATCTTGAATTCCTTTTAGGACATCTAGATGCAAAATGACCAATCTTATTACATGCAAAACATTTAAAAGGTGCTTTTCCTTCATACTTACTTCCTATCGGTCCTTTACATACTCTTCTAGAAAATATTACTTCAAGTTGCTCAAATTCTTCATCTTCTCTCTTCATATCATCCAATTCCTTTGCATATAAATCTTTCCAATCTTGCTTACCATTTGATGATGCAGATGCATGAAAAGAAGGTTCAGACTTCACAGCTCCAGAAGGTCCAAATTCTTCAAGCTCAAAAGCAGATAATTTCCCAAGCAAGGTATCTCTGTTGACAGATGTATTAGCCATTGTTCTCAATTCATTAATAGCAGTAGCCTTCATCTTATAGGTCAATCGTAGGGCTCTCAGAACTTTAAAAAAAATTCATCTTTGCTCAGAGTTCCACCACAACATTGAATTCCCATAACAATCTCATTTACCCTTTCCATGAATGTAGTAATCCTTTCATCTTCTTCCATCTTCAGGCTTTTATATCTCACCCGGTAACCATCAAGTTTAGCGATATTCACTGTAGGATCACCTTCATTAAGAGTCTCCAACTTATCCCATAGAGCCTTTCCAGATGATTTGTCAGTTAATCCCATTATTTGTTCATCAGAAAGTGGACACAAGAGGGCTTCTCTTTCTCTACAATCATTCTCAAGCTCCTTATCCAAGTTTTCTAGGGGAGGATTTCCAGATGTTGGATTATGAGGTGCGACACCATTCTGTGTGATCCCCCAAATCTTCTTTCCAAGACATCTCAGATGAGTCTCCATCCGAATCTTCCATACTGTGTAATTTTTTTCATCAAGCCTAGGAATATCTCTCTGAAAGATAGCTCTAGATGAACTTGAACTGTTAGTCGCCATAGGATCTTCCTCAAACGGTTAAGCTTTTTGCAGAGAGGATCAAAGCTCTAATACCAATTGTTAGACAGTTCAAATAACCGGAAGACAACTGAGAGGGGGGGGGGGGGGGGGTGAATCAGTTGTCACAGATTACCGAAACTTTAAGCAATTAAAACATCAATACCGGAACCCAAAATATGAATACCGGAATGCTTAAACCAAATATCGGAATAGCAATTAAACCAATTAAGCATAAACAATAATCATAGAATAAATGCCATCCACATGACACCAAGATTTGTACATGGAAAAACCACGATGGGAGGCCTAACCACAGTCAGATAATACTTCTGCAGTAATGTTGTCGTCATTTTTGTTTTCAAAAATGAAGAACCATTACATGAATTTTTTGTGAAAAAATAAAAATTTTACTCTATGGCACGCTTCTCGAGGTAGAATTTTGACTAATCCTTGGCCTGACTTAATCCTCAGTCCATCCTTTAACCATGTTTCAAATTTTGTCGTATTCTGGATTCGTTTGCTATGTCTTTCCTTCAATTTCGGGTTTTTTCTGTCTGACTTCAGGTGGGAAATTTCTCTTGAATTACAAGTTTTAATGATTTCCATTGTTTTGGTCTTTGTAGGGAAATTTTTGACCCATTACAAGTGCACTTTATTGAAAATAAGAACTTGTAATTTGCTTTTTATTTCCCCCTTGATGCTTTTTGGCTTTTTAAGTTAAAATAGGGATTTTTTGGATAAGTTACAAGTAAATTTGTAATTCTTTTCTAAAACCTCTACTTTAATGTCTTTTGCTTGTAATAGGGATTTTAAACCTCTATTACATATGTGCAAGTTATTAAAACTTGTTGTAGGGATTTTATTTTCCCTTTACAAGTAATTTGTAACTTGCACATCTCTCTCCAAAACCTGATTTTGCCTAGAATTGAAATAAAGTGACATTTTAAACTTGCTATTTTGCCCAAAAAACCCGATTTTCTCCATAAAGTGCAAATTGGGGAATTTTAAACTTGTAATTGCATTTTTAAAACCCGATTTTGCCTTGTTGATGGAAAAAGTGAATTTTTAAACTTGCAATTGGATTTTTAAAACCCGATTTTACCTTGTTGAGAGAAAAGTAACATTTTAAACTTGTTGTTTGCTCTCAAAAACCCGATTTTCCTTATTGCATGCAATTTTAAACTTGTTGTTCTTTTCTAAAAATCCAACCAACAATATTGGAGGATTTTGTTGAAGATTTCCAATGATTTTTGTGAAGAAATTCAAGGAGGAAGGTGTTTTGGATTCCTTGCTATTTTCATGCATTTTCCAACTCTCTTCATGCCATTTGGAAGACGTTATCCCTGGTTTTATGGGGTTTTAACAACAAAAACATTTTTTGCCAAAACCACGATTTTCTTTCCCAAGTTGCCACGTTTTCATATCTTCTTTAGGTGTTTTTGCTTATTATGCTAAGGCGTTGGGGTTTGATGGAGGATTGATCACTTCTCATGCCATTAAGTTTGCATTTGGTGCTACGTTTTGCTGCCCAAGGCATTTTGTTAAAACGTGGCTAGGGTTTTTGAATGCGGTTAATTTCTTTTTAAGAGTTCTCCTTCCTTCTTTCAAAGATTGATCATCTTTTTGAAGAGGCATTTTCAGTTTGAAGCAAGGTTTGATTTCTTTTCTTTCTTTGTTTCATTTTCTTGTTTTCTTGTCTTCTTGTTTTTCTTTTCTGGTTGTAAATTTGTATATGATTATTTTGCCCCAAAAATCGGTTTTGTTAGAGAGATTTTCCCCTCGCAAGGCAATGTGTGGATTGCATTGTTCTTCCCCATTTTCCCTCTTTACTTGTATTCGGGATTTTAAATCCCGATTGCAAGTTGGATGAAAATAATTGTTCTTCCCATATGGTTAAAATAATTTAACCATCTTTGGTTGAAATTCCAAGTTGCAAAGATGAAAAATACCCATTCTTTCAAAATCGGGTTTTTAGAACCGGATTACATGTTGAAAGTTCTTCCCATTTTCTTGAAGACGATCTTCCCAAAATATTTTCATTTTCACTCATATTCATTTCCATCATCCGTACATACCATTTCATCCACTCATTTCGCACCTTCATTCATTTTTCCCATTTAAAGTCTACCTGCAGTCAACCATCCAGAACTCGAAATTGGTCCAAAATGCATTCAAAAAACAATTGAAAATGAGTTCTAAAGGTCCAATTACAAGTGCAAACTTTTAGTTACCCATTACACATATGAAGTTGCATGTTTGTTCTCCACAATCACAAGTTAATGCTCTTGTTTTTTCCACACATGTAATGCAACTTCCAAAACCCGAAATTCACTTGTGAGCCCATTTTTGCATCAATTTATCCCTTCCCTTGTCAGTTCCAAAACTTTCAAGAATGAAGGATGATACAAAGAAGAGGTACAACACCAATTCATGGCTGAGAGCATAGAATTCTTTCAAGACAAAGATGGTCATGCCATGAAAAGAGGAAGGCAACCCTTTCCCTCCTGAAAAGATAGTACTACCCCAAACAAGAAGATAAGGATGCAAGTTCTCATTCTGGTTCAAGATGTGTTTACCAATCCAAAATACTTCAAGTTCTATCATCCTGAAGCAACATGAAGATCATCACAGACAAAGGATGATGCAATTAGAGTCATGTCTTTAGACACATGGAATAGTTTTAGTTATGCATTTGTAATTTTGTTTTGACAAGTTACATGTAAAAAAAATAAAATAACTTTGTAATTGCAAGTTAACTCATTACTTGCACTTTTGTAATTACATGTAAAGCATCTACAAGTTGTGTTCAATTAAGATTGTAGTTGGAATAAGTCATAGTTAGTTATTGAATAAGTCAAGGTGGTTGAGAGAATCTCTCAAATTAGTTAGGATCCTCCCACCTTTTTCTCAAGGCTCCTCTTCTATAAATACTTGAGGGGGTCTATTGTAATTTTTATCTTTTTGAAAGCAAGCAAAAACTCTGCCAAATTTACAGCAAAGAAGTCTTTGAGCTTTCATGTGTAAATTCAAGAATTGAAAGGAATAGAAGGAAATTGCTCAAGCTTTGAGTCTTTGTGCTACATACTTGAGTTTGTGTTCTATATTATCTTTCTTGCAAGTGTTTCTTAAAGAGCTTAATCACATTTGATTTGCAGTCTTTGTGCTGCAAGTATTTGAGGTTAATATAGATTAAAATAAATATTCCATTGAGAGAAGTTGTAAGTCTTTGTGCTTTCACTTGTTCTTAAGAGAATTTAGGAGCAGATTTTGTGAGAAATAGTTGTGAGTCTTTGAGCTTATACTACTTCCCATTGTTTTAAGTAGAAAAGAATAAGATATTCCAGTCTTTGAGCTATTATAATTTGTTCTTGATAGAATTAGTATAGAAAATGGTAGATAGGACTTCATATAATCAAGTCTTTGAGCTTGATATTGTTGTCCTGTCACGAAGGAAGTGACGAAAGTCTTTGAGCTTTCAGGAAACTTCATTTCCTTTCTCTCATTTCATTTTGAAAGTTGTTACTTCTGTTTTATATCAAATCGCTATCACTTTTCTGTGAAGAGAAAAGGATATTGTCTTTCTTGAAATAAGAAGAAAGATTGTTGTCCCATCCTATTTTATTTTCAAAGTTGTAGCTAGATAGGGGAGCCTTCCCTTAATTGGGAGAGTTTTACTCACACGCTGTGGTTGAAACCATAATTTTGTATATTTCCCCGAGTGTACAAAATTTTCAATCAACAAGTAAGTATGTGAATTACAATTGAGGGGCATGCACTTGCAGGAAGGCCAACAACCTAGAGCACACTGCTCATCACAAAAGGAGTCTCACTGACTACATAGAAATACATACTACAATCCGGAGAAGAGGTTGAACTGCAAAGATAACATCTCCTATGCCTGAGTACAGTTCCAGTTAAGCTCTATACCAAAGGACTAAATCCTCTTACATAAGCCCAATGCGATCTCCAATGATCGACCAATTCCTCTACCTAAATGATATTACATTATTCACACATTACATCTTCATTTCCCATTACCTTCTATCTGATCTACAATAAGATTTTACATCATATATATACAAACCCTCGACTGTAAACAATCAGGTCAACCACTAGACAATAAACCAATTACATAATTACAAAACATATCGGCCTTAGACCAAACAAATAATATCCAATACATAAGATATCCCAGAAACACATCGGGAGGTCCAATCCACACGTTACATTAAACCGGTCCATAACCTAGATCAACCGGGACCCAATATAGGTCCACACACTAAAGCAATGATCTTCATCTCCCAAGTCTCGAACATGATCATCAACAACATCCTAAAATTCCACCAGAAGCTGCACCAACACCACTTATGCATATCATCAAGGATCTTCATCAAAATCTCTGCTGGTGAAACCCTCGCCGAAACCGCAAGCCAAGCTTCCAAGAAAACAAAATAGCATCTGATCACCAGACCAAAACCAACTGATTGAATATGAACATGAGTACCATGAATAAGACAATTCCATAACCAAATCATACCAGAGCCTACCAGATGATGCCGGATTGAAACCAACCAGAAACTACTCAACCTACCGGGACTAGAAGGGTGTCGGTAAAGCATCCAAACAGCTAGTGTTGACATCAATGAAAAAACATTAATGCAACACATAATCAATTCCTCCAAATGGCCAACACTCTCGATGTTTGCAATTTCATGGGTGAATTAAACACATTCATTTGTATTAATCTTTAATCATTGAATAAATTGGTGGAAGTAGTGCAAAAAATAAATTGGTCCAAAATAGGGTTGGTCATTACAGTGGTATCAGATTTTAGTCTGATATCTTGTAGCCTATTGGGATGAGTGATGTGTCCTAGCACTCATAACTACTATCTTGAAAGGCCCAGATTGAATCCAAGCCTTGAAAGTGACCTGGAGAATAACCCGATTTTAGAGTTTGGTGAAGGGAATATGGGTGATAGGGAACACTGAGACAATATTGCTCACAATGCGAGGGATGTTCTTAACGATTTTGCTAGAGGACAACGTGATACACAAAAAAGTATAGCCCAATTAGAAGATTTATTGGCACATTAGTTGATTAGAAATAACTATAATAACAACAACCATGACAATAATAACAGAGGGAACAATAAAAACAATAGTGCTAATAGGTAGAACTCAAAAAATAATGGGATTGGTTAGCAACATACTTTCAGTGGAACAACCAATTTTAGGCCTCTTATGCCTATTTTTAACCCCAAAAATAACATTCCAACAAACAATGAACCATCAAAATTAGAGTATCATGCACAAGTTTAGAGAGATTGGAATGGAATTGATGGTGAATTCAAGGGTGCAATGCTATTTCCTAAGTATTTAGCATTTAGGGAAAGGACTAGGCCATGAAGAGGTGGAGGTGGTAGACCACACAATCAGGAGTTGAACTAGAAAGTGGGAAAACTAAACATTCCTTTGATGGTTCTGGAAAAAAAACAGCTAGATCTTGCATTCAGAATCTGGACACGTATTTTCAACTTAACACAATGATTGAAGATTAAGCCATTAAAAATGCAACCCTAAATTTAGAGGGAAGTGCTCATGAATGGTGGCATAATGGACTCATTACCTTGGGCCATGATCAAATCGTCTTCTATGCAGATTTTACAAAGAGACTAATGGAGAGGTTTGACAAGGACCCTGAATTACACTTCAAAGAGTTGGCTCAATTGAAACAATGGAGTTCTGTGGACACATAAAATAGCAGATTTTCAAAGGTTGTCTTCGATGGTCACTGATATATCTAAAAGAAGGTTGGTGGTTCTTTTTATTGATGGGTTGTCCGAACCTTTGAGAGGTTGGATTAAGGCCCTTAACACACCCACATTGTAGGTTGCCATCAAAAGGGCATGGTACATGGAACCATCTACCTCAAAAAACAGATGTCAGTCAAAGGGGTTCTTGAGCAAGAAAGACAAGGATACAAAACACTTTCATAAGGACTCAAATCAAAATAAGATCAAAGTGGCTACAAGGCTAGAAGAAGAAGAAGAGCTCAATAAGCTTAAAAAGAAGAAATTATGTTTCCAATGTAGAGAGCCTTGGCACCCATCCCATAAATGTGCAGTTAAGGCCAAGGAAAAGCAAATTGAGTAATTTATATTAGATGAAACAACCTCAGAAAGATCATACCAACAAGTTGATTCAGAGAGAAGTGAAAAGGATAGCTCTTTAGATTAGTCTGAAAGGGAGCATGAACAAGGGGGAACACTTGCCCAAATATCTAGCCTCAAGAAAAGTGAATCTTTCAGAATTAGAGGAGTTTTATGTGGACAACGGATAATCACACTCATTGATACCGGTGCTACACACAATTTTATTAATGAGGGATTAGTTGCAAATATGGGACTCAAAATAGAGGATTGTGAGGGATTTAGAGTGATGATAGCTAATGGATTCACTCTCACTTGTACCAGAAAGATCTCAAACTTAAGCATCAAGTTGGGTGAGTATGAGTTCAAAAATGAGTTTTTTTGTGGTAGGTATAGGAGATACAGATGTTGTCCTTGGTATGGAGTGGCTTCAATATGTTGGGAGGTTCTATATGGATTTTCTTAAAATGAAAATGAAGATCAAATAAGAAGGAAAGATTCTTATTAAGAGGCATGACGAATGGTAGGCTTCAAACGGTGACCTTTAAGAGGATGGAGAGACTATTTACAACATGTGCAGGGGGAGTGGGTAGCAGAGTATATTATTTTGCCTTCAGACATGGTGTTGGCATATGTGCAGAATATGTTGACATGATGATATTGTGTTGTCATTGATGTCAATATGCTCAAAGAGAACCGGTATGATATTGTGAACCGACATATGTGAAAAAGTGAAGCGGTATGCTTGTTCAAGTGAACCGGTATGATGTTGTGAACCAGAACCAGTATGTCAGACCGAGAACCGGTATAAGGAATGTTTTGTATCTAGGGTTCATATGGAATAACTACCGGTTGGTAGTCTCAGCTTCAGGGTTTCCAGTTGAAGTGTTTTGAGCCCGTGTGTTTCAACTGATGGCATTGTGTGATGAGTTAGCATTGTAATAGAGATCAAATCGTGTTGCCAAGTCAACCTCATGCATGTGAAGGGTCTTGCATGAAGGAGATTGATCCTATCTACCTCGGGAATGTGCGAAGTCTTTGCAAATGGTGGAGAACACGTGATGGGTTATCACCTCCAAGGAGAGGTGAAGAACGAACGATGGAGAATGTCTTGAGATCTGTTCAAGACCGTTGTATTCAAATGAATAGTGTTCAATGGTCAGGATTGAACTGACTAAATTTCTCAACCTAAGTGTTTAGGGTTTAGGGTGTATGCTACCGACCTATCTGTTTCCTATAAGGTCGATGTGATGTTTCATGCTGAGGGTGTTGACAAATGTTATGCGTGTATCTATGTGCAAAGATACGTGATTCTTGCCAGACCAGTTGAGAGGATTGATACCTGCATAGTGTGTGTGCAGAAGGAAGGAACTAAAGCGGATCTACTTTGGCATTGAGTGCTATTACCAGATCATTGTAATACCTGTTGATCTCTAATCACTTCAATAGTTGAAAAATACCTTAACAGGGTAGCTTTAACTAGCTTTCTATAAATCCTTTAACCGGGTGACTCAAAGCCATTGAGTTCATAAAATCCTCTAACAAGGTAACCTCTAACAGGGTTTAACCCTTAACTGAGTATTCTAGCCATCCCTTAAATGGGTGATCCCTAACAGGATTGGTTCCTAACAGAATCTGTTGTAACAGTCTTTAACCGGACTAGGCTTCTAACAGAGCGAACTTCTAAAGAGTTCAAAACAGCTTGTGGGTACTCATCCCCACTGTTGTTTTTCCTAGTTGGGTTTCCACTTGAAAAATATGTGTGTCATATGTGATGTCTTTTTCATGTGGTGCTTTGTTGTTTTCTGTCAAGCAGTGAATTATGTTGATCTAGCTAGTTATTGTATCTCTGATGATAGATTATATGTTTATGCATAAGAACAAAGTGGAAATGAGGGAGTAGATTGTATGAAGAGTTAAGAAGATTAACCGGTTCATGTCTTTCACAGTTGCACTATGTTTAACTAGTAGTAATCTGGTTTGGACCGGTGTTAGGGATTGCCAGTAGTTTTTAGTCTGCAATCAAACCGGTTCAGGAAAAGTTTTTGTGCCTGTACTGCTTCACCCCCCCCACCTCTCAGTACCAGTTTGGTACTCACTTTTCATCATTGAGTTATCAATTGGTATCAGAGAATCCTCCAAGTCCTATGTGTTGTAAGCTTAACCGCTTGAGGGAAAGATCCTATTGTAATGATGAAGAGGGAAGGTCCAAAGTTCAACAGAGATAACTTTAAAATATGGAAGGACAGAATGAAGATATACATCAGAAGCATGGGTGCTCAGCATTGGAGCTATGTTGAGAATGTTTATGTTATCCCTACCGGTACTCTCACCGATGACCAAAAGAGAGAGATTCAGGAGAATGGGCAAGTCATGGAAGCCCTAATCAGTAGCTTATCTGACATTGAGTTTATTGATGTCCAAGATAAAGACAATCCCAAAGAAGTATGGGATACTCTTGAGAATATCTATGGCGGTGATGAGCATGTAAAACAAGCTAAGGAAGAAAGCCTTAGAGGGAAGTTTGAAGACATGCAGATGGTTGAAGGTGAGACCATTCAACAATATGGAATACGAATCAAAACCGTTGTTGGAGATATCAAGAGTGCAGGTGGTAAAATGGAAGATTCCACTGTTGTCAGCAAAGTTTTGAGATCCTTATTACCAGTCCATGCAATAAGGGTTGCTACTATTTAGGAGTTGAGATCAATAGACAAGACTAAGGTATCCCTAGACTCCATCATTGCAAAGTTGATAACCTATGAGCTAAATAGTTTTGATGGCAGTGTTCAAAAGACCGAATTAGCTTGTAGAGCATCTGCTGCACCATCCAGAAAAGGAAAAGAAGCAAGCACCAACGGTGAACCAAGACAGAGTAGAGAAATGGATGATGAGGAGATTCTGATGGAATTTGAAGCTCGTCTTGCCAAGAGACTTCCCAAGGGAACCGGCAAATACAAAGGTAAGCTTCCTTTGAAATGCTTCTCTTGTAACCGGATAGGACACATCACTATAAACTGTCCTAATGGTGATAGCAAGGACAAACCGGAAAGGTTCAAGAAATTCAAAGGAGGAAACCAGAGAAACTGTTTTGTAGCAGTTGATGAAGGTGTCACAGATGAGGAATCAGAAGATGAAGAAAATGAAGATATTGTGTTTGTTGCAGTCAAAGAGGATGTGTCAGACAAAAAGGCTCCTGTCTCCCACTTTGATAATTCCAATGAGTGGATTATCGATAGTGGTTGTTCTCACCATATGACTGGTGACCAGAGCAAGTTTATATCTCTAGAAGAGTATGATGGTGGGGTGGTTCATTTTGGTAATGATGCACCATGTATGGTCAAAGGCAGATGGTCCATCTCTCTAAATGGAAAGAGCAGTGCTAACAATTTGTATTGGGTGGAAGGTCTCAGACACAATCTATTGAGTGTTGCCCAGCTAAATGACAGTGGACTCACTCTGGAATTCAAAAATGGAGTCTGCAAAATCAAAGGAAAGGATGGTGAACTGATGGTCACTGGTATGCAGACCAAAGGTAACTTATTTTAGCTGAATGCAAATATAAGTACATGTCTTATGGCTAAGTTTGATGATAGCTGGATATGGCATAGAAGACTTTGCCATGTAAACTTTGATAACATAGTAAAGGCCAGTAAGATCAAGGCAGTTAGAGGACTGCCGATGCTGAGCAAACCAGAAAATCCTTTGTGCAGAGAATGCCAACTGGGGAAAATGTCTTCCTCAACCTTCAAAGGTAAATCTTTCACTGCTAACAACTTACTTGATCTTGTGCATACTGATTTGTGTGGTCCTATGAAAACTAGGAGTGTGCAGGGAGATAGGCATTTTATGATTCTTACAGATGATTGCTCAAGAATGATGTGGGTCACATTCTTGAAGGACAAGTCTGAAGCCTTTGGAAATTTCAAAGCTTTCAAAGCACTGGTAGAAAAGGAAAGTGGTAGAAGAATCAAATGCCTTAGAACTGATCAAGGAGGGGAATTCACTTCCAATGAGTTCAACAAATATTGTGAAGAGAATGGCATCAAGAGGCAACTATCTGCCCCCCGGACTCCACAACAGAATGGCCTAGCAGAGAGAAACAATCGGACTGTGGTTGAAGCGGCTAGAACTATGTTGATCCAAGGAAAGGTCGCTCACAACTTTTGGAGAGAAGCGGTGAGCACTGCAGCCTACACAATGAACCAGGTACTCATCAAGAAAGGAAAGGATAAGACTCCTTATGAGTACTAGACCGGTAAGACACCAGTGGTAAGCTACTTCAAAGTGTTTGGTAGTAAATGTTATATCAAGAGGAGTGAACATCAAAGCAAATTTGATGCTAAATGTGATGAGGGAATATTCCTAGGGTATTCCACTAAGAGCAAAGCTCTCAAATGTTTCAACAATAGGACTCAGAGAATTGTTGAAAGCATCAATGTTAGGGTTGATGAAAAACCTGAAAAATCAGAGGAAACCGATAGAGAGCATGTAGGAGATGAACTGGTAGTAACCTTCTGGGAACCAGTTGCTAATCAACCCAGTACCAGTAATTGTGCTCCTACACCGGTAGATGCTGATGCTGATGAAGATGAGGATGATGAAGAAAAGCAAGAGGAAGTTGTTAAGAACATACCTAGGTATGTCAAACTCAATCATGATCCAAAGCAGACCATAGGAGACAAAGATGTAGGAATTCTTACAAGAAGAAAGGTCAGAGAAAGCTCATGTATGATCTCTAAATTTGAGCCTAAATCATTCAAAGAGGCACATAAAGATGAAGATTGGATCAAGGCAATGGAGGAGGAACTTGACCAGATAGAAAAGAATGGTACATGGTCCTTGGTACCCAGACCGGAGCATAAAAATGTCATTGGAACCAAACGGATTTTCAGAAATAAGCTAAATGAGGATGGCACAGTGGTAAGGAACAAAGCCAGACTAGTATGTAAAGGATATGGCCAAGAAGAAGGAGAAGACTATGATGAAACCTTTGCTCCAATAGCAAGATTGGAAGGAGTTTGTATGCTTCTTGCATATGCGACTTTTAAAGGATTCAAGGTATACCAAATGGATGTAAAATCTGCATTTTTAAATGGAATACTTGAAGAGGAAGTGTATATAGAGCAACCAGATGGGTTTTCCCTATCAGAAGACAGTGACATGATGTGTAGGCTACATAAAGCCTTATATGGACTGAAGCAGGCACCAAGAGCATGGTATGAATGCTTGCACTCTCATCTTGTGAAGATAGGATTTGAAAGAACAAGTGAAGATAGTAATATCTACTTGGAATCAGAAGGAGATCAGATTCTGATCTGCGAAGTATTTGTTGATGACATAATCTTTGGTGGAGATGACAGGATGAGTCATGACTTTGCAGATGAGATGAAAAAGGAGTTTGAAATGTCACTCATAGGGGAAATTAAGTTCTTCATTAGACTGCAGATTCAACAAATGAAAAAAGGAATCTTTATTACTCAGTCCAAGTATGTCAAAGAGGTTTTGAAGACCTTTGGCATGGAAGACAGTAAACCGGTTGGTACACCAATGGTGATCGGTTGTAAACTATCAAAAGAGGATGAATCAACATTGGTAAATGAGAAGGAGTACTGATCAATGATTGGTAAGTTGCATTATGTAGTGCATAGCAGACCAGACATTGCACATGCAGTGGGTATTACCGCTCAGTTTCAACAAAGCCCAAGAGAATCCCACTTGGTAGCAGTCAAGCGGATTCTTAGATATCTGAAGGGAACTATTGAATATGGGTTATGGTATCCATACAATAATGATTTCAACCTGAAAGTGTTCACAGATGCTGATTGGGCTGGTAATGTAGACGACCAGAAGAGCACAACCGGTGGTGCATTCTTTCTCGGTGGAAGACTGGTCTCATGGATGAGTAAAAAACAGAGTTGTATCTCTCAGTCTACAACAGAAGCGGAGTATGTTGCAGCTTTTATGAACTACACCCAGACTATTTGGATGAAGCATGTATTGAATGGCTTCAAAGTTCCTGTATCTGAACCGGTAAGTATATTATGTGACAATGCAAGTGCAATTAACATATCCAAGAATCTGGTTTTACATGCTAGAACCAAGCATTTTGAACTCAAGTATCATTTCTTGAGGGAAAAGGTTCAGAACAAAGAGGTGGTATTGGAACATGTTTCCAGTAAGGAGCAGTTAGCAGACATATTCACCAAGCCTCTACCGAAGGCCACTTTTTCCTATCTGAGAGGTGAGCTAGGGGTGTTGCCCCTTCAAGAGGTAATCTAAAGGCTTGTGCTCCACATCAATCAGATCTTACTTTGCTATATCTTTTTAGGATTGATGTGTTGAAGGACGCTACTCCTCAGGGGGAGCAACATAGTAGAATAGGGAAGCTTGTGCCTCCACTTTGGCATTGTTGTCAAAGGGGGAGAAGATGTGAAGCGGTATGGAAAAGATATCTGCAGTATTAAGGAGAAGATGTGATGCAGAAAGAGAAATATCTTTGTATATTGCCATCAATGCCAAAGGGGGAGATTGTTGGCATATGTGCAGAATATGTTGACATGATGATATTGTGTTGTCATTGATGTCAATATGCTCAAAGAGAACCGGTATGATGTTGTGAACCGACATATGTGAAAAAATGAAGCGGTATGCTAACCGGTATGATGTTGTGAACTGGAACCGGTATGTCAGACCGAGAACCGGTATAAGGAATGTTTTGTATCTAGGGTTCATATGGCATAACTACCAGTTGGTAGTCTCAGCTTCAGGGTTTCCAGTTGAAGTGTTTCGAGCCTGTGTGTTTCAACCGATGGCATTGTGTGATGAGTTAGCATTGTAATAGAGATCAGATCGTGTTGCCAAGTCAGCCTCATGCATGTGAAGGATCTTGCATGAAGGAGATTGATCCTATCTACCTCGGGAATGTGCAAAGTCTCTGCAAATGGTGGAGAATGCGTGATGGGTTATCACCTCCAAGGAGTGGCAAAGAACGAACGATGGAGAATGTCTTGAGATTTGTTCAAGACCGTTGTATTCAAATGAATAGTGTTCAATGGTCAGGATTGAACTGACTAAATTTCTCAACCTAAGTGTTTAGGGTTTAGGGTTTATGCTACCGACCTATCTGTTTCCTATAAGGTCGATGTGATGTTTCATGTTGAGGGCGTTGGCAAATGTTATGCATGTATCTATGTGCAAAGATACGTGATTCTTGCCAAACCAGTTGAGAGGATTGATACCTGCATAGTGTGTGTGCAGAAGGAAGGAACTAAAGCAGATCTACTTTGGCACTGAGTGCTATTACCAGATCATTGTAATACTTGTTGATCGCTAATCACTTCAATAGCTGAAAAATCCCTTAATAGGGTAGCTTTAACCAGCTTGCTATAAATCCTTTAACCAGGTGACTCAAAGCCATTGAGTTCATAAAATCCTCTAACAAGGCAACCTCTAATAGGGTTTAACCTTTAACCGGGTATTCTAGCCATCCCTTAATCGGGTGATCCCTAACAGGATCGGTTCCTAACAGAACCTGTTGTAATAGTCTTTAACCGGACTAGGCTTCTAACAGAGCGGACTTCTAAAGAGTTCAAAATAGCTTGTGGGTACTCATCCCCAGTGTGGTTTTTCCCAGTTGGGTTTCCACGTGAAAAATATGCGTGTCATATGTGATGTCTTTTTCATATGATGCTTTGTTGTTTTCTGTCAAGCAGTGAATTATGTTGATCTAGCTAGTTATTGTATCTCTGATGATAGATTATGTGTTTATGCATAAGAACAAAGTGGAAATGAGGGAGTAGATTGTATGAAGATTTAAGAAGATTGACCGGTTCATGTCTTTCACACTTGCACTGTGTTTAACTGGTAGTAATCTGGTTTGGACCGATGTTAGGGATTGCCAGTAGTTTTTAGTCTGCAATCAAACCAGTTCAGGAAAAGTTTTTGTGCCTGTACTGATTCACCCCTCCCCTCTCAGTACCGGTTTGGTACTCACTTTTCATCATTGAGTTATCACATAGAACAACTAAAAATGAGTTACCATCATGATGTTGAAGCTTTGTTGTTTAAGTACAACAAATTGTTCAGTGATATACCACTTGGGAGACCTCCTGATCGTGGGATTGAGAACATCATAGAACTAGAGGAGTGTACCAAACCAATTATTACTACCCCATATAGGCATCCAAAAAGACACAAGGATGAGATAGAGAAGGCCATCAAAGAGTTGATTGAGTTGGGACACATTAAGCCTAGTAAAAGTCATTTTGCATCCTCAATGGTGTTGGTGAAAAAGAAGGATGGTACGATGAGGATGTGTGTTGACTACCAAGCTCTCAATAAGAAAACCATCAAGAACAGGTCTTCAATCCCACGTATTGATGAGTTGATAGATGAGTTGCATGGTGCATGCTACCTCTCCAAAATTGATTTAAATTAAATTGGGTTATCATCAGATTAGAGTTAGAGAGGAGGATGTGGAAAAGACAATATTTCATTACCACTTTGGGAATTATGAGTTCTTGGTTATGTCTTTTGTCTTAACCAATGCATCCACTACTTTCCAATATTGCATGAACCAAATGTTCAACAAACAACTCTGTAAGTTTGTTCACATATTTTTTATGACATATTGATATTTAGTAAGACATGGGAAGTGCACATGAGACACTTGGAAGAAGTGCTAAGCATTCTTGAGAGAGAGTTCTTATTTGCCAAGGAGTTAAAGTGTGAATTTGGGATGACATAGCTACTTTACCTTGGTCACATAATCAGCTCTAAGGGTGTACTTATGGACCCGGAAAAAATAAGAGCCATAGTTGATTGGCCTCCTCCTACAAACCTTTCATAACTTGAGGGTTTTTTTTTTGGCTTGTGTGGATTCTATAGTAGGTTTGTAAAGGGATTCTCACAAAAGGTAGCCCCACTTATTGACTTAGCCAAGAAGGGGGTTTTGTTTGGTATACTGCAGCACAACAATATTTTGATCATTTCAAACAAATCATGAGGTCTTACCTGGTTTGGCCATTCCTAGTTTTTCCAAACCTTTTGAGCTTGAGTGTGATACAGGTAAAGTGAAATCTCTTATGTATGGCGTGGGTAATGGGAGACCATATCGAATTTAATGTGTTTGATAAGTTGGTGAATGAGAGAAGAAAGTAAAGAGAGCTCTTTCACGATGGATAGGGCATTCACATGCATGAGAAGAGAGTTTTTTTATTAGGGTTTTGAGTTTCAGAGCTCAGGGAGAGTTTTGGTGAAAGATCTCACTAGGACAATACGTGGGTCTTAGATTCAATGATTTGTGATGCAGTTTAGAAAATACATATTCAAACTATTTATTTTTGTGCCAACACAGTAAATTGGAGCTATTTCCTATTCGAAGCTTGGAGGTCAAAAAGGTAACTCTCTTCAGGAAAGGACAAATTTAGAAGAGCCACTTTTGAGGGTTTTTGGCATAATTAACATCTACTTGAAGAGTCCTAAGCTGAATCAGACTCCTAAGGTTTAAGGAATAGTAGTCAAAGTCTTAAAGGGATTCTTTTCTTTTGAAGAGTCCTAAATGATTTAGGACTATCATCCATCAACCATTGGAGACAAAAATGTGTTTAACTCAAATCTCGAAATTGATGTTTGAGCTTGCAAAGGTGGCTTTCAGTCCTGAGTGGGAGTCCTTGTTGTTCATCATATACTATCATTATTTCAAGGTGATTTTTAGATTTGTGTTCTTCAACAAAGTAGTACACTCAATGTGTTCTTGATGTTTGCAATTTCATAAGCATTGAATAAAAGAAATTCATTTGTATCAATCTTTAAGCATTGAATAAACTTCATGCTTTGTTTAATGAATTTGTATTTGATCATGTGCCAAACTTATATGCATGTTATTCTTGAATGAAAAATATCGAAAAGCATTTCACCACATAAGCAAAAACATAATAAATTTACATGATTGCAAATTGATTGATAAAATGCCTACGTACCTAAACTGGTGGAAGTAGTGAAAAAAAAATGGTACAAAACAAGGATGGTCAGTACATTGTGCTATTGAGAAAGTGAAATTAATATTTTTTTATTAGTTAGATTATAATTAAATTATTTTATTATATCTAGTTTTAATTTCAAATATTGTTAAATTAGATGTTTTTTTTTTTCAATAGATTAATTCATATTCATTCTTAAAATAATTTCATTTTTAATCAAAGTAGATAATTAGATCACATCCAAAAACTAAGAAAATATAAATAGAAAATTGAAATGCATATTCAAACTACATTGGAATCATCATTAAAACCAAAAACATTAAGAAAATAAGAAGAAAGATATACCTTGATTGCATCATGAGACACAATGTTTAGCATTGAACCAATCAAGAAAGAAAGCCCTTGATCTCTTCATGAAGCACACAACATTCAACATTCAACAAAAAATCAAATAAAAGAAGTCATCATTCTTCCTCAATTTAGTGATCACACTCAATGTGTCCTACAGTGGGGGAAGATTGAATTAAAGTGATATCAAATGAAACTAGGGAAAGCCTACTAGATTAAGAAAATCCTACAAAAGAAATCGTTCAAGAATAAACCCAAATACTTAAATAAATTGAGTAAAAATATAAAAGGATCAACATCTTTAAAATGTTCTAAATTTAGGGTCAACTCATTAATCAATTTTGTGAGGAAATAAGGTAAGAATTAGAGATTATAGGGAAGACAAGAAATAGCAATTTAAATTTGCTACTATATGTACTCTTCTTTGTGAATTAAAAAAAAAAAGCATCAACTCAACCCACTAACAAATTGTACAAATAACGCAAATGTCATCCATGATGTTTAGCTTCCTCCTAGATAAAAAAATCTATCAATCCCACCACTACTCAACTAGCTTTTGCCATAAGAGTGGGAATGACTAGATAGGTGCCTCTAGCAAAGGTGCAACTAAATGCATTATGCCGGAGTTTGAATCACTCACATGGTGTGTAGGTCACTACTATAAAGCTTTCCAATTCAAGAAAACCATACTAAAGAAACCATTTTGGAATAAACCCAAATCCTACAATAAATAGATAAAACTAGTTAAGGACCCACATCTTAAGAATGTTCCAAATTCAAGGTCAGCTCATTAATCAATTTCGTGAATAAACAAGGTAATACTTAGAGATTATAAGGAAGGAAAGAAATGCAAATTTGAATTCAAGTTTTTTTTTATGTCATTCTTCTCCTTTGAATCTTGGTTAAAGAATCAATAGTTTTCTGAAGCCTTGTCTTCTCAAATAAGTTTATTGACTTTCCTCCTTCGAAATGTTTTGGCACTCTTCGAATGTGAATTCTTATGAAATGAATGAAAATGAAATAAGAGAATTTTAATGATGTTCAAGAGATCAAGTGGTTTAAGGGATCAATAGTTGCATTCTTAATATATCTTCAAGTTTCTTCCGATGTTGGCTCTTCTGCTTTGAATCTTGATTAAGGAACCAACAGTTTTGTGAAGGCTTGCTGCTTCAAATAATTCATTTGGACTCTCATCTTTGAAAAGTTTTCACACTACTCAAACCATAACTTCTTATGAAATGAAATGAGAAAATTTTAATGATGTCCATGAGATCAAGCAGCTTAAAGGACCAAGAGTTGCATTCTTAATATATTTTCAAATTTTTCCCGAAGTCAACTCTTTTATCATCAATTTTGATTAAGAAACCAATCGTTTTGTGAAATCTTACCACCATTAAAACATTTTCATACTGAAAACACTATATAATATTTCAACCATCCTTATAAAAGTTATGCTTGATTGCCTTCTGCCATGCAATAGATTTTGTGAAGATGTTTGTTTGCAGACAAACTGAAACTAATGATTTAGAGCGTTTCAATCAAGGAGCTCTACAGTAACGACTCCTCTACAATTTACACAGGTAATTAAAGTATTCAGCAAAATCCCTGCTAAACACGGTCCCATGGCATTATGGGTATGAGATTCAAGGAACAAGATGACTGCCTGCTCCATTACAACCTTTTATCAGGATGACTTTTTTTTTTTTTACGCCCGGTAACAGTGAGTTCTGCTGCAGTAGTTTACATAACAAGGCTAGCCTTTAGTCACATTTGCTGGATTTTTTTATTTTCTTCCTACTTGCTGAGAATTGGGCTATCATGGTGATTCCATGTTGATGTTCGATTTCACTTTTACAACTTGTGGAGAGCAAATAATTATAATAATAAAATATAAAAAGACATAAATTATTTGGGTCAATTAAATAAATATAGTTATTTAACAATTAGTTTAGAAATAAGAGTTAAAAGTCATGTGAGATATTGTAATCAATCTTATGATATATAGAAACAAAACAAGTTAAATTTGAGGTATTTAGTTTTAGGTATAATGAAAATATTACTTTGCAATTCATTAAATCAAATGCCATAATTTGAAATCTCTTTATACGATTGTCATTGATTTATGCATTTGAATGTATGATGTTTGGGTCCACTTCTATGTGTGCAAACCTAAACTTGATGTGTGATTCTATAAGAGCTCAAAGTTGCATGGACAAACATGGCAATCTTAGGTCAAATCCTCAAGGCATGGATTACAGTTCTCTCAATATTTTCACTCTTGATGATGCATCCTCAAGCCTTTTTAGCCCCTTGACTATCTTAAACAACCTTCAAATTGAGTTCCAAGTCTTTGCATATGTTCAAAAACCTTTTGTAGGTCCTCACTAGAAGGGTTGCTAAGGCGACCTGTCTTTCAATTGTTGATTCACCCAAGCAACTAGTCCTAGTAAAAGGGGTGATACTATTCCTAAAAGGGGAAGCCTTGCATCTTTTGGCACATGTGATTTATTTTTGATCTAACCAATTAACTTTTTTTTTTTTTTTCGTGACTGCATCTCTTTTTTGTTTAACTAAACTACCATTCTTCCTAACTATTTCTCTTCTCCCAATCAATTTGTGATTTACTTCCACTTATTGCCCAATGATTTATCAACCATTCTCTTATTATCTTCCCATCAAACTTCTATGATCTTCCAATCAGTTTTGTAGTTCTCTCCCAATTAGCCCCACCTATGGTGTTGATTTCCAAGCTATAAATACCCCATCCTCTCTTGTTCTCATAGAGAAGTTAATTGATGCATTTGCATTCTTTCCATTCTTGTTTGGGTCTTTGATTCCCCAATGAATAACCTTTGTAGGATCAAGTTCATGCATTCCAACCCACATTGGCGTTCCCGCACTCATACGAGACTTTGTGACTCTTTGATTTTTTTTATCAATCTTCTAAGATTTAAAATTATTCTATCTCCAGTACTCACTCAAAGTCCATATCTTCTTTACGATCGTCAAGTATAAGACCCAATTATTACAAAGGAGTTTAAATATTATACTAGATCTCTAAAGCTAGGCACTAACATCATTGATTGATTTATAGGTTATTTATTTTCTTTACAAATGTAGTTAGACTTCTCGCCCTTGGGAAACAAAAATTGTTATTTTCTATTTATTAGATTATAATTTTATTAAATTATTAGAGTTACATTTCATGTCTAATATTATTAAACTAGATGCATTTTTCTTGGATTAGATTAAAATTCACATTCAAAATCAAAATCAAAACTCAAAAAAGACCAGAAACATAATAAACTACATTAGCGAAAAGTCAATCATCCTAGTTTTGTACTCACAAAATAATCTCATTTTCAAGAAAAGTAAATAATTATACCACATCTAAAAATTGAGATAACATAAAAAGAAAGTTGCATTCATATAGATTTAAATTGCATTATAAATATCATTATAAACAAAACCATCAAGAAAGAAGAAAGAAACTCCTTGATTTCATCATGAGACACACAATGCTCAACAATCAATCAACCAACCAAGAAAGAAAGCACTTGACCTTATCATGAAGTACACCACATTCAACATTCAAGACACAAACAAAATATATCATCCTTCTTTCTCAAATCATTGATCACACTCAATGAGTCTTGAAATGAGGGGAGATGGGATAAAAGTAGAAATTAGGGACTTAAATCTAGTAGTTTAAGAAAATCCTAGTGAAGAAACTATTTAGGAATAAACCCAAATCCTAGATTAGATAGAGAAAAATTCTATAAGGACCCACATCTTAAGAATATTTCAAATTTAGAGTCAAGTCATTAATCAATTTTGTGAAGAAACAAGGTCAGACTTGGAGATTATAAACAAGAAAAGAAACGACAATTTAAATTTACTACTATATTTAGTCTCTCAACTTTGTGATTTAAATCCAGACAACCACAACAACCATTGACTCAAACCACAGACAAGCCATACAAATAACATAACTTCAATCCATGACATTTTTATTCCTTGAGTATAGAACAACCATTTGGTTCCACCATTGCTTAACTAGCTCTTTCCATGAGAGCATGAGTGACTAGACATGTGCCTCTAGAAAAATGCAATTAAATGTACCAAAGTTTGATTCATCACATTTTGCTTGGGTTGATTTTGAACAACACATATTTTAGTGAACCCAACATGTACAACAAACCCTTCTAGGTGAGCTTGTTCGCATTTCTTGTTTTTTTCTATTTTTGCACTTCTCTATCTTTACATCCATTTCAATTATTCAATGGTGTTGCTTGCACCCCATATAATATGATAGAACCACATAGGGTTTAAGAGAATTTCCCCTCTAACAAACCTCTTGCTCCTTCATTTCATAGACATTTTCCATCATATCCTATGGCTCTAATCTCAAACCAATATACATTTGAGGATACTAATTATGATGTTAGGGGCAAGAACCTTTCAGGTTCATAACATTCAACAACCTAGCGTAGAGAAGGAATATTATTCTCCATTGAAACTTAAGTCAAGGTAGATAAAATTGAGTGCTTGTTCAATGCAATATTTATCAACAAGATTTTTCTATTGCCAGCTAGAGGAACATGACCACTTAAATGGACAATGAGGTGAACCACTCTAACAAAAAGCTTGCATGACACTCATGAGGCTCAAGAAACCATTCATGTTTCTTATCAAACCAAATAATTTGCAGCACACTAAGTATCATCAATTTTTCATTCAAAGTGAATGGATGGGGCCACTCAACCTGATCTCAATAGAACCTTCCTCAAGGTGATGAAATTTAAAGTATAGATGTTGAGACACCTACAAACCTTATCAAGACCAATGGATTAAAATGCTTAGGGATGAAGATGTTGAACAACCTCATCAAGACAAAATTAAAGAAAGAAAGATTAAAACTAATCATTTTACTACTAGGGTCAAATAAAACTAGGGTGAAACCTAGCCACCCTATATTTGAATGTCTATTGTCGTGATAGTAGTAAAGAGGCCTTTGGACCTTCTCAACAACAGTTCTATAACATGCAACCCTCTAATGCTCACGCAACACAATATTATATGTGAATACTCTAGGACACCAAGTAATAAATATGCATAAAAAATATCAAGTCATGGTTGAATAAAAGACAAAAATTCACACAAACTCAACTTGGTTTGGAGGTCCTTACTATGAGACTTATATTAGCAAGGGAAATACTAACTTCACAAAACCCCTTCTTGAAAACTTACTAAGGAATACTTAAAGGAACCATCTCCTTGTACTACCTCAACCCTTCTTTCGTTTCTTCTCTCACCACCACTTGATGTAGATCCTTTCCTTTTAGGACACTTAAATGTTGGGTGTCCAATCTCTTGGCTATTGTGGCATCTACTTGTAAAAGTACTTGAGTTTCTTCCTCCTCCAAATCTGCCTCTTGTACCCCTAAAGCCACCTCTTGCATCAACATTTTCTCCTTACCTTTACTTGCTTCTTCTTGTTCCTCATATGGTTGATTGCTTTTAGAAATGGATCCCTTTCCTCTTGTATTTCTGCCTCTTCCCCTATTAGACTTATCTTGTCTTCTCTTTATCTTCTCCTCCACCTTGATAGCCAATTGAAAACATTCTTCCATAGTTCTTGGGCTAGCAACAACCAATTCATCTTGTATGTTAAACCTAAGGCCACCAAGGTATCTAGCCACTTTTTCAACTTCATCTTCATCCCTACCTACCCTTCTACTTAACTTATAAAACTCATCAGTATATGTCTTCACATCTAGATCCTTGGTGAATTCACAAAGTTGGTTCCCACTTTTGCCAACGAAGGAATTTGGCAAAAGTGGGAACTTCAATTTTCTAGGTGTTCGAGCGAAATAGTGGTATTCGCTCGAACTACCCCTGGGAGTTCGAGCGAACCACGTTGTGGACCTAGGTTCGCTCGAACCGCAGGTGACTTTGTACGAGCCAAAATCAAGCCTATTGGTTCGAGCGAATGGGGGTTCGCTCGAACCATAATGGATTTGAGCGAACCCCATTCGCTCGAAGTATTGTTCATTCAAACCCTCTAATTTGAGGTTTCTCCCAAAAATTTTCAGAATTCTGAAGAATTAATGACTTCGGAGCTCTAGTTCAAAGCACGAATGAAATAATCTTGATAACCCAAAAATATTAGATTGTAGTACTCAGAGCAAGCTTTCCAATGAGTATAATTTTGTTATATTTTGAATTTATTATGTTCTTATTTTTTTAATTTTATAGAAAATTGGTTTTTCATCGAACATGAACTTCTCTGTTCAACGCATTGGAAAAAATAAGAAACTAATTCAAAAAAATTCTGAAAAATATCTATGCCCCTGGTATTGATGTCTTCTTTCTAACAAAAATAAATAAATTGAATTTCGATTTATATAGAACAAGTTATGTGTTCAAACATAAACCTATGTCTAAATTATGACTAGTCGGACTTCAAAACTTTATAAAATGAAAAATATTGAACATATCACTATAAAACCAAATGCAAGCCCTGGATATTGATGTTACAAAGCAAAATTTGAAAGAATTGAGTTTTTATCATTTATAGAAAAAAAAGTATACGTTTCGGGAGGCACCTCACTCTTAAAAAATGTAGTTTGTTGTAAAAACTACTTTTCGAGGGAGATGAAATATTTTTTTAAAACTCCTTCAAAAAAATTTGAAAAAAATGTATATAGAATCTACAAACAAAATGCTAGAAATCACTAATTTACATCATCTTCAAATTTTTAATAGTTTAAAAGTTATAGTTCTCGGAAGTTGAAGATTATTTTGAAAATGTACATCTCAGTGTCAAAAGTGGCAAAAAAGTGGGAACCATTATTGTGAGTTCACCCTCCCTTTTCTTTAAACTTTGCAACTTCTTGAACAATTTAACTTCGTAATCTCTAGGAAGAAACTTACCTTTGAGTTTGGCAATCATCATATCCCAAGATATCATCTTGGTTTTTCCCTTCTTTCTCCTCTTTGCTTGTTCATAGTTCGACCATAGAAGTGCATGCCCTTTCAATTTGTTCTTTGCCACCTTAACCTTCTGATCATCAGGTATGTATTCACTTTAAAAGTAGGTATCCATGGCTGCAATCCAATTTAGTAGTTCTTCCTCATTCAGATTCTCACCATACATAGGTAAATCAACCCTTACCTTATATTGGTCACTTCTCACTGCCTTTAGCAACCTGATTGTCCGCTACTCTTCCTCCTCTTCCTCTTGGGACTCTTCATATTCCTCCTCATCACTCACATCTCCCATGCCAACATTTCTTCTCTGATTTGACTCCAAGGCTTCAAGCCTTGCCAACACAGCATTGTAGGACTCTTGCAACCTGGTATTGTTCTCTCTCAACTCCTACAACTCTCTAGAAATACCAACATTCTTAGGAGGCATCTTGTCTTCAACCTCTTACTCTTCTCTCAAATTCCAATTATCTCCTTCAAGGATCTACTTCCTTTCTCTAATACCACTTTGATGTAGATTATCCAACAACACAACACAACCTAGGGAGATCTTTCTCCCAACTCACCTACTCAAATAGGTGATTGTTCTTCACAAGCCTTCCATAGCACTCACAAGGCTGCTAGATACATAATAGGTCTCAAGAACTCCAAAATGGAATCCATGTCTTCCCACCTTGTCCAAAAATCGAAACATGTCAAATTAGGCCTACTACACATGTTCAAGGCCAAATTGAAACAATCTAACATTTAGATCACACCAAATCCTCATAGCCCACTCATACAAGCCTATCTTCACTTAGGACTCCAACTTGTCCATAAAATCAACTCACAATTCTAAATAGGTGTACACAAACCCCAAGGGATTCATAAAAAAATCAAGGATAATCCTCCTTATTGACAAAGCACCATTATTTACCCTCCCTTCCACCCAAAAATCTCAAGAAGACCTACTACTACAATTTTGCCTTTCTATGACAGTCATACACAATTAGGATAGTCATAAAGAACTGAGCCATTTCCTCATTATAAGGTCTCTAAAAACCTTCAAAGGATTATCAAAACATCCACACACCTTTCCCAATCATAAAACAATCATCAAACCCATTCAATGCATCATACTCACAGAATCTCAGGTTACTAGTTCATTAGGACAACCATATACCTAGTTTTAGGACAGTCATAAAAAATGATGATATTTTTTACCAATAAAGGGCCTCAAAGAATTGATAAGGGTCTGAACTAACCCTGAACATACTCCCAAACACTCATCAACCCTTGGAGATTCATATTTTTCATATTCACCACTCTAACACATCAATTCCACTGAGAAAATCAGACTGAGACACAAAATTCAGATTTGTGTCACCCTTTGGAACGTGAAAAATTGTATATGGCACCCTTCAAGGAATAAAAACTGAAAATAGAGATTCACAAGGGTCATCTCATAAATTTTCATGAGTATTTGATGATGGGATGACCAAAACTTACATATTTTTATGTCACCGGTTACCCTAGCAAGGGTTTCTGACCAATTTTACAAAATTTATGATAGCTTGCTCAAAACAAAGTGAAAATAAATAAAACCAAAGCCAAAACTTTAGGGAATCATTTCTTTTTCAATTCCAATATATTTCATATTTCCACAATAAGTATCTCACGGTTAAAAATGCTTGGTATCAGACTGCTACGCCCAGAAAACAAGAAAAAATCAAGGTAAACTTTTGAAATTTTATTGCTTATACCTCAATACATGATCCAAACAGCACTTGGCCATGGAAATGAATTTATTTAAAGGATTTTCCAGCCCTCCAATGTTCATAACCACCCTTTTAACACCAACTACCAACAAACCACTTCCTAATGCACTTTTTTAACAAAAAATGTTGCATTGACAACATTGTCAATTTTGACAATTTTTGTGCAACTTGACTATAAACCCAAAATGAGACCTATATGACTTCAAAGAGTCATGAATACATCCAATTAGGCCCAAATATCCTCCATAAATGATAAAATACCTCATTTGATGCCTTTGACACACTTCAGCCCTATAAGGACAATTTTGACAATATGAGACAAGTAGGACCACATATTGAACTTAGACATTACAAATTGGTCTTCAAGGACCTTATTACATGATAATGGTCATTCATGACATTTTATTACATATTTTCATGCCTTTCAAACTTAAAATGACTCAACATGGCCAAAAAGAAGCATATGGCCATCTAGGTGCTCCTGCACCATGATTTGAAAAAAGTTAATTTATTAATTTGTCATTTCACATGTAGGAATGGGAATGATGATACTGATATTATCATTCCCCATTACTTGAGGTGCGGTTTCAAAATTGCCAATTTTGAAGACAAAGCCACTCTTTTTTCTCATTCTAAGAAATACAATTTTCATTTCTACAAATTTGTGAAGTCTTTCAGACAGAAGAAGGGCGAAATGGGAGGGGCTTTGAAGAGGTAGGAACCAAGGAACTATGAGGACCTATTTTCGAATGAGGACATCTAGAATTTATTTGATAAGGCATGAATGGTTCCCTTTTTTTGTTCTATGAAAGGCTACAATCACTCTTTGTCCACCAAATTCTGCAACTCATGGCAAAAATGAGTTATTTCTTTTGGAAGCGTCAATTTCACTATTACCCCAGAGTTAATCTATGAGGCAACTAGACTAAAATGTGAAGGTCTTAAGGTGAAAAAGAAGATCTCTATAGACTAAAAAGCTTTCATCATGAAATTATTCAAAAAATGTGAAGTCCCATCTGTTATTCAAAATGGGTAGGATTGCTTTATCCTCCCTCCACCTTACGCCATGGTGAGTTTTCATGTCATGAAATATTTCACTTTAGAAAAAAATTATACTATATTTCATGGATATCATTTATCCATTATCAATCACATTAGATATGGTAAAAAATTGATATGCCCTATTTTTTTATTTTCTTCTCTCAACACAAGTATAGATAAGAGTGACTCCCCTCCTTTGCATCAAGGCTTGATTTTTTCCCTTTACTAATATGAGTTTGATCATTCCCATCATCATTGCATACTCCTTACTCACCTTGGGAATCCTGGTGAGAACCATGTTACCCCTGCGAGCTCTGCTTGTATTGAGAGAAAGTCTCACTCCCCAGATAGGTAAACCATTTCGGGTAAAAATAAAAGTAAAACCAAGACTTGATTGAGAAGAAACCCCTTGACAATGCCTTTCTTTACTGTAAAGAAAGGAATTGTCAAAGTTAGAAAATATGATAATAACACGCCTAAAAAGAACATTATTGTTACCCTAGAAGAGCCTGGGTTAGGAAGAGAATAGGATGTTAAGAAAGAGAAAGGGAAACAAGACAATAACCATGGAGGTCATCGATCAACCCATTTAATTGAAAAATATTCTAAGGGAAAAGCTATTAAAAAAGAGGCAAAAATGAGTGACATGGTAACTATGAAGAGTATGCTTCAGAGGATGTCTCCAATGAAAAGTATGAGGATGGATATAATAGTGCAAAGGAGGATGACACAAAGGTTTGGAACATGGACAATGTTGTTTTAAATAATGGGTTTGAGGAAGGGGTAGATTTATTGGATTTGAGATCAAGGCCCCTTACCAATTTTGAGGGGATTAAAGGAAACACAGAGGCCACTAATCAAGAGACTTCCTTAGATGATGACAATGAAAAAGTTTCTAGCCCGAGTGTTCAAAATTTTGAAATTCAAGTTAGGCTGAAAGATCTTGAATCAAAAGCAAAAGAGTTTAAAAAAAGCAAGACCCAATGGGGAATGGTGGTTAGCACTCTCTATGTTATTACAGACGACATTTTGAGGAAGGCTACTATGGGACTTGTTTCTGGACAGAGCAAGATGAAGAGAAAGATCAAGAAGCAACAACGGAAAGGTCAATAAGAGATGGAGAAAAAATCAGACCAAGATTTGGACCAAGATGATTGGAAAGACCACCTTTGGAAGCTTTTAAGGAATTAGAGGCTACTTGATGGCCCCGATTAGTTGTTGTTGCTCTTGTTGATTTTTTGGGCTATGTTCCATTTTGTTTTTGAGATAACCTTATAGTTGCTATTTTCTCTAATACTTATATGCCTTGTTTCCTTTTAATGATGCTCTAATCTAGGACTAGTTTTATTCTGGTTTTTTTGGTATTTACTGATTTAAATGTTTTATTTGGCTAAGTTGTTTTTATTGTATTTTGGGCTTCTATTTAATGGGTTAGGGGTTTTGTGCTTCTGGTTGTGTTGTTGACAATTGTTGTTTCCTGAAATGTTTGTTGAATTGCCTTTGTGAGGGATAAGGGGCCTTTCCCTGCTAATATAATAAGAAACATATTGCATTTCTAATTCTCACTTGCAAACTATCATGATGCAAGTCATTTGTTGTCCAATTTGCTTAGTTTTTATGGTTAAACCATTTTGAATTGTTAGTTAAGTCAATTGTAAAATTTGTTTAAACTTATCTACAATCAAGTATAAAGACTTAGAAGTCATATCTACCAACATTTTATTTTCAAACTTCTTTGATGATACAACCAAATATTCAATACTATCATTATATGACAATAAAAAAATATCCATTAATGTGTCATACTCACGAGGATGTTAGGAATATATCCCTCTATTAAATCTAGACCAATTATATATTGTTATATTCGATACCTTATACAAATTATACCTTTGTCTAAGATCTAAATTCTTTTTGGACATGAGTATATTAGCAACTCACACATACATCCAAGAGATTCTACCCATGTGGGTGGCATTCTGAATGAAATCTGTTCAACTTGTAGATCGCTGTCCTCGCTTACTGAACATTATGCACACTCTCACACTTGACCCAAACAAATGCCCCATCTTATCTGGAACTTAACGCTACTCACAATTCAAGTATGAGGCTGCTCAGCATGTGGAAGATAAAACTGCTGATGGTGATTATGTTCCTCATAAATGTTTCTGTGCCAAGTACAAAAGACTACCAATCAAGTGTTAATATAATATAGCATCAACTCTAGGTGTGCAATTAGTAGATAGTATAACACATGACTTAAATGGAGTGGAAATAGGCACGCAACTAGCGATGCCAAACATTTCAAACAAGCCAAGCACATACTTTTGCTAAAAATAAAAATTATGTTAGAAGATATATGGAAGAAATACAAAAACCTAAGATCAGTCATATTAAATAGTTTCATCAATTCTTTATGGGTACCCTAGATCATAGAGGTGAACTACCTATAAAAATCAAATCATCCACATATAACATGTAAGTATTAAAATT
The DNA here is from genome assembly GCF_030272615.1 of Cryptomeria japonica. Classification (NCBI taxonomy): domain Eukaryota; kingdom Viridiplantae; phylum Streptophyta; class Pinopsida; order Cupressales; family Cupressaceae; genus Cryptomeria; species Cryptomeria japonica. Next base: position 327,046,014 of record NC_081415.1, read on the forward strand.
CTCCCATGTCTTTTAAGTGTAATTTATTAGATTAGAATGGTAACAAAAATAAGCAAACCATATTCTCATATGAAGCTTGAGGGCTATTTTAATACCATACAATAAACAGAACAATTTACAAACAAGTGAAAATTCCTACATAAAACTTAGAGGATACTCTATGTATAGATCTCTTCATGATGATCACCATGCAAGAAGACACTTGTCACATCCATATAATAAATTGTCCATCCTTATGATAAAACAAGAGGAAGTTCAAGACAAATAGAATCCATCTTGGAAATAAGAGTAAAAAATCCAAATAATCAATTCCCTCAACCTATAAAAAATCCTTACCTACAAGATATGTCTTATACCTATATTTAATTCTATATACCCACATCCATTGAACCAACTTCCTCCCTTGAGAAGAGATATAAGATCCCATATGTAATTCTTCATCAGAGAAGAATAATCCTAAACCATAGCGTTGTCCCTCTTTAGAATATCCATGATAGCTAAAAACCTTTAAGGAACATTTAAAAGTGCATGACTCAAAAGAAAAAGTCTTGTTATTTGTCATGAGTGTAGTTGTTACACCCCATTGTGATATTACTATTTACTACATTACTTGGTTTAGTTAAAATACTTTAGCACATGAATATGCTTTCAATATATTTATCTTGATTGGAAATCTGATGAATGAATATGTAATCAATGTGATATTTTGAATATTTAAATATGAAATATATGATGTATATATATGTTTTAATAACAACTAACTATTGTTGTGATGTGCTAAGTTGGATGCAGGAAATGAACAAGCCTTGAAGGGAGGAAGAGTATCACTCAAGAGAAGAACTTGGTTCAGTAATCTTATATATGTGCCTTATTGAGATATCACACACTCACATCTTAGTTGGTCAAGTTGCTCGTTAAGTTAGTGGGTATAGTGGTAAGTTACCTTATGTCAAATTAGGTATGTTTCGTAATGTTTTGGTTTGAATACCTTGTTTGAAATGTTGGATTGAATCTCTATGATAGGTATGTATATATACATATATATGTATATATGTATACATATATACATATATGTATACATACACACACACACATATAGATGTGTGTGTGTGTATACATACATACATATGTATATATGTATGTATGTATATACATATATACATACATACATACATACATATACATACATACATACATACATACATATATATATATATATAGACACACACACACACACACACACACATATATATATATACATATATACACACACACACATATATATATATACATATATACATACATATATATATACATATATATATATACATATATATATATATATACATATATATATATATATACATATATATATATATATATACATATATATATATATACATATATATATATATACATATATATATATATGTATATATATATATATATGAATCAACCTGCATTTTATTAATTCCACATATATCATATGTGAATTGATCAAACACCACATATTGGTGTTGCCATGATATTTACCCCTATGGTAAGTAGGAAAGGTGGATTGGAGAGGGGGGTGCCCACCATGAAAGGGTGGTGTGCCGTACTCCAAAGGAGTGGGAAGTGGTGGTAAAAATCCACCACCTTTTTACATGAATGCATAAGGTGAGCTATTTACATACTAAGCGCTAAGTGTCCATCGACCCTCACTTAAAAGGGAAGGATGTAGTACATAATGGTCAATACATTTGACCAACCAAATCGACCCATTTAAATAGTAATTGGGCCATGTGTTAACAACACCCTATAAAAGGAAAGAGGGGAATGTGAAGTGGTCAACTAGACATTGACCTAGATAATAGAAAAAACACCCTTAGTCATAGGGAAGTATGCATTGGTAATTTAGTTAGAGTAGACTTAGTCGATAGGTATGTAGTTTTGGAGATAGAAACCTATTTGTTTAGGTAAATGATTAATGATAACTAATGATATTTGATTTAGTAAATTATTAAGGATGATTCGTAGTAGAACTTTGGAGGACTGTTTATGTGTCAACTTTGTAGTTAAAATAGTAGCCACATAGTCTTAGTGGTGGTGATGGGAGAGAGAGTGGTGGAAAATTAGATAACTAAATTATAACAATAAGTCTCTCAAACTTGTGTATAAATAGAGGAACTCTCTTTCTTCTTGGAGCATATTGATCTCTCATCTCATCTTTTCATCTTCATAATCTCTTTTCATTTCGTGTATTGTTCATCATTTTCATTGTTCTTCATTTGTGGGAGAAAGAGGATAGTTGGTGCAGACAAGGTAGGGAGATCCAATGAAGGACATCCCCACCTTGCAGCCTATAGTTCACAAACACCATGCAAGATACTGGTAACCGATAGACACAACACATGATATAACCGGTAAAACAAGAAAATAAATCCTTTTAACAATTTAGTGAATTACATATGCCTTCCAGCATTACACATGTTGAACTGTAGCCCAAGATTACAAAAAAAAACTCAAAACTCAAATCTATGATCTGCAGATCATCTTCTCAACAAATCGACCTCCAATAACAATCTGCATAGTTCTACATTGATCCGGACCTCAGCCCCTCCGGTCTCCAGTCCCCCAAGATCAAAATCTCTCCGAAAACTACATCTTCTCAGGATCTCTTCTTCCTCCGACTTTTGTCCTACAAAATGAATCTCCAAACTTTCTTTTATACCATCTACAAGCCTCAACAACTAAATCAAGTTAGCCAAAGACCAACCGGCTCAAGATGAAACGTGCAAACAATAACATGTTGGCCCAAATCACCAAGAACACCTCCAATAATGTTTAGAACATCGGTCAAGCCCAAAACAACATCTCCCAACCATTTGCAAGTTACAGAAATCATCTGTAACCCAATTCAACTTCGCTTTACTCACTACAAGACCAACTGGTAAGAATGCACCAATACCAGACCAATACCGGAATTGATATCTCACCAGAATCCAATCCAAATGCCATGAATCTCTAATATGATTAAGACAATGATCTCAAGGTGATAAATCCAAATCCGCAATGCTAAATTCTCAAACATGAAGAAATGTAACGATTTTCAAGCAATTCCACTGCTAACTACTCCAACCGGTTTGAACTACTCTGGTGCTCCTACATCAACCAGATGAACTACTCTGGTGCTCCTGCATCAGACTTTTGGGGTTAATTGAAAAGTGAGACGCATCACGTGATCTGGTTCGGTGATTTGTCAACAGGTACTTGCAACTGCCTCAAGGGTTTGACGGTGTGACTATAGGTTTCAGTTGCCTCTCCTCGACGATCTACCAGACCAACCTGTAGCTTGCCTCATTTCGGTGATCAGTTCAAGTCTCCACCTACTAACTTCCTCAAACTCAAGCTCTAGGTTCGGCGATCTGCTTGCAAGCCTTGTATTGCCTCAATGTTCGGCAATCTGAACAAGTCCACAAGTTGCCTCAAGTTCTTTTCAACCAACCGGTTCACAACAAGTTCCTAAGAAGCTCTTCCTCCAACCGGATCATAACCAGGTCTTCCTCCATCAACAAGTTCATAACCAGCTCTGATACCACTTGGTGCAGACAAGGTTGGGAGATCCAATGAAGTACATCCCCACCTTGCAGCCTATAACACAAACACCATGCAAGACACTGGTAACCGGTAGACACAACAGACGATATAACTAGTAAAACAAGAAAAGAAATCCTTATAACAGTTTAGTGAATTGCATATACCTTCCAACATTACACATGTTGGACCGCAACCTAGGATTACAAAACAATACTCACAACTCAGATCTATGATCCCCAGATCATCTTCTCAACAAATTGACCTCTGGTAACAATTTGCATAGTTCTGCACTGACCCGGACCTCAGCCCCTCCGGGCTTCAGTCCCTCGGGATCAGAATCTCTCCAAAAACTACATCTTCTTAAGATCTCTTTTTCCTCTAACTTTTGTCCTACAAAATGAATCTCCAAAATTCCCTTTATACCATTTGCAAGCCTCAACAACTAAATCAAGTCGGCCAAAGACCAACCTGTTCAAGATGAAACATGCAAACAATAACATGTCAGCCCAAATCACCAAGAACACCTCCAATAATGTTTAGAACATCGGTCAAGCCCAAAACAACATCTCCCAATGATCTGCAAGTTGCGGAAATCATTTGTAACCCAATTCAGCTTCGCTTTACTCACTGCAAGACCAACCAGTAAGAATGCACCAATACCAGAATCGATATCTCATTCGGATCGAATCCAAATGTCATGAATCTCTAATATGATTAAGACAATGATCTCAAGGTGATAAATCCAAATCTACAATGCTAAATTCTCAAACATGAATAAATGCAATGATTTTCAAGCAACTTCACTGCTAACTGCTCCAGCCGGTTTGAACTACTCCGGTGCTCCTGCATCAATTGGATGAACTTCATGATGAAACGTGCAAACAATAAGATGTTGGCCCAAATCATCAAGAACACCTCCAATAATGCATAGAACTTTGCAAGAACATTGGTCAAGCCCAAAACAAAATCTCTTAACGATCTGCAAGTTATGGAAACCATCTGCAACCCAATTCAGCTTCGCTTTACTCACTGCAAGACCAACCGGTAAGAACACACCAACACCGGGACCATACCAGAATCGATATCTCACTGGAATCAAATCCAAACACCATGAATATTGAATATGATCAAGACGAAGACCTCAAGGTGGTAAATCCAAATCTACAACTCCGAATCCAAAAACATGAAGAAATGCAACGATCTCCAAGCAACTCCACTACTAACTTATCCAACCGGTTTGAACTAATTTGGTGCTCCTGCATCAATAGTTTAAGTATTGTGAGGAAATAGGTTAGTTGCTATCTTTGAGAACTTGTGAGCTTCTATGCTTGTGGATAAGTTTTGAAGCTAGCATGATTGTGAGAAGGAATCAATATTTGTGAGGAAGCTATAATCCAAACATGAGGATTCTATCTTTTCTTTTATATTGTGATATATTATGTTTATAAAAAAAGATATTGTAGAAGCTTAATTAAAGAAATAATTGAAATTATGTTATTTCTAGGATATGCATTCTTGAGTTGATAGGTGGTTGATAGAAACATGACAAATCTTTATGAATAGATTTATTTATATGTATTTATTCACTAAGTCAGAGTTGTGCTATGGTTTGTATCTTTAGTATATAGGAATGACTGATTTGGTTAACCCTGGGGTTAGGTCAATTTGTGGATAGGAATAACCTAGTTAGTCATTCTATTATTAACCTCATGGGAATGATATGGGAATAGAATAAATGGTTGCTTTACCAAATAGAGCAATGAAGTGGGTGGACACACGATTCACACTCGATGTATTAGATGATGAATTATTTGGCCAAAGTAGTATAGTTTTCCATTGTCTACACTGCAGTTCATTGTGATCCAGGTTTACATGTAGATTGGAGCCAATGTATGGTAGCTCTAGTTATGTATGACACAACACTATGCTCATAATGCTATGATTTTGAGGTCACCAAACCAATATCTTTGTTGAAGGGTTGGGCCACTTCTATTAGAAGAGGCACAAGGGACCGTAAAGTCTTGGTTGGGTGGAAAAGCATTTGAGTGATTATCTTCCTCATGCAATTGGTGGCCGAAATTTGAGGATGTATGCCAACAAGGACATCTAGACCATTTGTTTCTCTTATGTTTCATTAAGCTCATAGAAGTTTTGTATGTATTCAAATATTACTAAAGTAAATGGAAATTTGAAAATGAAAAATGTAAATACTTTCATATGCTTATGAAAATGATATTGTATATGATTTATGATGAAATGGAAAATTTGAAATGAGAATTATTTCAAATATCTATATTATATATGAAATGGAAAAAGGAAAATTTGTATTACTTGTATGTTAGCAATTTATTTCTTCACTTGTGGGTTAAAACTTAGTAAACTGAATGGGTAGAACAATGGGCATGTTACAGTAGTGAAAATCTATGGGGTCACCAATCAAAATTCCTACTTCCTCAAGAGTAGTAAAATCATAATGGAGCAAAGACTATACCTTGAGAAGTATTTTTTTCTCATGGGACAAAGAAAGAGAAATAGGTAGTGATCAATAAGTAGATGACAGTGTATCCATTTATGTGAAGTTCTCATCAAAATATATATCTTGTTGAAAGGATACATCTCAAGTGATAGGATCAAATTACCTACAAGCCTTCACATCCTCATAATAGTTAACAAAAATAAAATGTTGACTCTTCTTATCCATAGCCTTATACTAACCATCCTAAATGAATGTCCAAGTTTCACTACTAGATACTATAAAGAAGGAAACATCAAGCTTGGCATGAGACTAATCCTCCTTTGGAGTTAATTCTATATTACATTATGGGGAAAATGTATTAACAAACCTTGATTGCTTCAACCCAAAATGTGGCTATCATGCGCTCGAATTGAATCATGCAATTCACCATCTCCCATAAATTCATATGAATTATCTTTGCCATGCCATTATGCTAAGGAGAGTAATGAACTATTTGTAGATGTCAAATACCATTTTCACTACAAAAAACTTGAAATTCTTAGTTCACATACTCCCCAATTATTTGAGCAATATCCATTAAATAGAAACAATTGAGTACATCTCAAAACACTCTTTGGATGTCCTAAAAGTGGTGAAAACCTGACTCTTGTACTTTATATTGTACACCCATGTGAATTATGAAGAAGCATAAATTAAATTTAACACATAAGTGGCCCCAAATATAATGGATTAAAAAATGCCATAAGATCATGATGAACCAACTTGATGGGTACCTTGGAATGAGAAGCCTTTACCATTGGAAAAGTGTTCTTTATATTTTTTATAGGTACACAACCTCAACATAATCCCTTAATGCATAAAATATTTGGGATAACAATCATAATATCCACTGTACTTAACTATTAAAGATACCCATAATTTAGATAAACAAACTATTGATGCCAAAGTTTGCTCAAATAATCAACACACACACGCACACACACACACACACACACACACACACACACACACACATACATACATATACATACATATATACATATACATACATATATGCACATACATATACATATACATATATATATATATATATATATATATATATATGTATGTATGTATATGTATGTATGTATGTATGTATGTATGTATGTATGTATGTATGTATGTAATGCCCACCAAAATACACTAGAGAAAATAACTAAACTAACCAACAAATGAAGAATTTTTTTTTTTTAAACTTCTACTAATCCAACATAATACACTATCATTATCCATATGTAATAACCATAATATATCATGAATGCATAATCATATAAACATAACCATAATCATAACAATATATAACACAAGCGGAAATAACATCATAACAATTATCATCTCAATGCTTACATCTAATCTTTCATTCATCCATTCATTTTCTCCCTATTGTATCTTAACGTCACTACTTACTAGCAACATCATAATAACACATCCATAATATAAATCATTAACATTCATTTCATTTAAGATCTACTCAATAATTTTCCTATCATGAAATTATGAACTATCTTTGCATATCCTCATTCCCCCATTAACTATCTAAGTACATTTTAAAGAACCACATAAAATGTTCCTATTTCCCATATCTTTTCATTATTCATCTATCACATCATGAATCCAATTATATCCTTCTACTACAAATATAACTAGATTAATTCCTTAAGAATAACCACTAAACAATTCATCAAGATTACTTCCCACATACACATGCAAGATTATAACAAGTACTAATCTACCTTTCAATTACGAACTCAATCTTACATAATGAACATTCTTACAATATGAACCGTATAATGGGTACAACATCTCATTTCATTACAAGATCATAGTCTTTATATCATCATGTCCTATTACATACGAATACATGGTACAAATGCATAGTCTCTTTTTAATTTACAATGCCATCATGTTACAATAACTATCTCAATACATAGAAATCAACTCCACAACTATCCGCATAATGAAAAATTATAGAATCCATATCCACGCACGCTAACAACCAATGAAGGACAACCCAATGGAAGAAGGCATAAAACCACTCGACCATGTGGAATCAAATAGGAACCACTCCCCGTGCTAGGAGATGGGGTTCCAAATCACACTCAATACCTAGGCTGACACCTAACAACCAACGGACTCAACAAGACATCCACAAGAGACAACAACCATAACAATGAATCAATCACATCACAAGGCTAATCATAAATCAATAAAATCCTAGTTGAATAATCAACAATCAAGTCAAAGGATAATGAGCACATGTAGGGAAAGAGTGTCATCACATGCTAGACTCATGTGGAATCCATCTCAACCTTGGAGCCAAACAAGGGAAATCGGTTTACTGCTCCAAAGGTATTCCCAACCATAGATCCCAAAACCATCTCCCTAGGACCCACCATTGGGGCATACAACTCAAATTCATTATCTTGACTAAGTGAATCCTAATTACCCAAACCCACTGATCAATTATTAAGGTTATGACTTGCAATTACAAAATTAAATTCCTCATGTAGTTCCAACAGGCCTAAACACCCTCCTAGAGGTCCATTGCTCATGACCCAAGTCCACACATGCAAGAGCCCACTCCCCCCCTAATCATGGACCAAAACCTTAGGGTGAACATAAAAATAACATCACATGGACATTCAATCCAAAACACAAATGATAGTCATAATCATCCACAAAGAACTAAACATCAAGAACCAAGCCATCTATCTCACAATGCCAAATTACAACAATAGTCAAAAGCCTCAAGAAGGAAAATTAGACATAAATAAGGGAAAAACATAATTCAAAAGCCACACATAATCCTCTATAGTGAGGTACAACATATCCTCTTGCTAGAGCAACAATAATTTATCCTCAAACAACAAGGTTTTTCCCCAACTTGTTGGAGAAAAACTACAAACCCTCAATGAACAAGTATAAAAATTATTTCTTGATCTCAAATGAATTCAAATACATCAAATATGGATAGCATGGTGCCCTAAGAACCTCAAACACTTCAAAGCAAAGCCTCTGGAGTCAAAACAAATTAAAAAAACCAACTTTGGATGGTCAAAACTATCAAAAAGCTCACTGAGACTAGTATGGCACTATTGTCACTTATAGTAGCACTTTTGTTGCATAAAGTGGTGCTTTTTTTCATTATTTTAGCGCTTTTGTAATAGAATGCGAAAATCTCAAAAACGAGACCCAAAACGACTCAAACTTGCCCAGATTTGGACACCGGCTTCACAAAGGCATAAAATCATCCTAGAAAGTTTGAAAAACCAAAATAAAATCAAAACAAAGCTTTACTAAGGCCATTGAGACTCAAATACAATAATTAATCAACATTCATCGACAATACATTGCAAAATCTGAGACACAAACACAACCCCTCCCTAAAATTTTCAATCGGGAGAACAAATGATACAAGGAAGTCCTAAAACATGGCACACAAGGCAAAAAACCCTTAAATAACTCCAAAATAAATAACACAAAGCATTCACAGGAAATTCCAAATCAAACAACAACTTACACAAAAGGGATTTTCCCGACAATGCACACACACGATCTCAAAATAAAATATAAATCCTTTCCCAACATATTCTTTCCATTCTGCCTAAAATGATTTAATCATTCATTCCCAAATCTTCCCAAACAATATTTTATAGACACTAACAAACAATCTTACTAAAGCAAAAATGAGAATAAGGTATCCAAAGTCGGCCTGGAAATTGAAGCAATGTCAAAAGAAATTTGATGAAGAGAGATTCCAAATCCAGCAAGCTCTAAAATGCAAATCCAAAATCGAAACCCAAGCAAGAATCCTTCAAAAATTCTGAGCAAACTCTAAGAAGCCAACCCCCATGAATGCTCCGGAAACCAAATTTATAAAAATCAAAACTCAAAACATAGGAAAAAGATGACCAATCAAAACATTCAATTAAACTAGAAAATATACCTACCCAAACATAAATTCAAGGCAAATAATATTTTATAATATTATTTACTTACCCCAAATAATCTATCCAATCACAAGGCGAGGTAGGTAAAATATATAATATTTCCATTAACCCTATAATAAAAAGGATAATATATATTTTGTTATGATGTCGCCTTTTAGGAGGTTTGTGTTATATATGTCTAGAAATATGAGCTTTGTGACATTAGTGTTTTCAATTGTTCATCCTTACGTCGCTTGCTCATTCTGAATCTCGATACAAAATCTTTGTTTCTAGAAAGTTTGGTGTTTTTTGTGATTTTATTGCATATGAAGATGAGAAAATTGGGTGTATTTTTATTATGTGTTCTCTAGATGTTGTTTATTCGGTTAGGAAGGTGGTGGGTAAATCTTGGTTGGTGGAAAATGCAGGTGTTAGAATATTTGAAGTGGTTTCTCATTCTCTTACTGTTTGCATGGATTTTCTTATGGATACTCATTTGGTTTGGGCTCTGGTTGGTTCCTTCTTGGTCTCAACATCCTTCTCTTCTCTTGATGTGGATTATGCTCTGTCTTTTTATAGTTTTGATTATGGCTTGCTCCCTTACGGTGGTTTCATGCCTCTTAATGTATTTCTTGCTAATGGATGTTTTGGAGAGTTATTTTATGTAGCCAGGTGTGGACTATTTGGTGACTGCTATGATGATATAATTATACGATTTGAATGGTTGATCGATCATCCTCCTCCTTATTTAGTTGTTGATCTCGATGTGTTTTATGGGATCCACTCTCTTTTGGACATTCGAATGGTTTTTTGTTTCTCCTTAGTTGATTCTTCCTCCTCGGGTGTTGATATGATCCCTTGTTCTTCTTCAACACCTTTGGAGGAATGTTCAAGCACATGGTATCTTGAATACATGATGTAATCTTCTTATGGGTTCCTTTTATTTGTAATTTTGTGGATTGATCAATATGCGGGGGGGGGGGGGTTATCGGGTTTTTTGGTTTGTACTTGGTTGGGTTATGGGTCTTTGATCATGTATAGGGTGTTATTCAACTGGTATTTTTCAACGGGTTTTTGGTCAAGGGCTACAACCGGAGGTTTTCTTTGCTTGGTTCTTTCCTGTCGGTATGCCCATCCGAACCAGGCTTTTGTAAACTTTTTATATAAGTATTAATAAAATTATTCAGTGGTTTTGCCACTTTTATTTTAAAAAAAAAAGATAACTCATAACTCATATGAGTGTATGTCCTTAAACACATAATTATATTTTTCTTAATAATTAAGACTTTAAATAGAAATATATATATATTTTAAATTGACTACTTAGGTTGATTTAAGAAATAAATTTTCACAAAATATTTTAATTTTCATTCAGTGTGTGGCGCAACATATTTAACAATATGCCCAAGCCTATTATATTGATAAATTCAACAATGTAAACTCGCAATATGAATATGTCAAATTATATTTCTTGCAACTATATGTAAATGGTTCATTAGTTTCCAATATTTGTTTTGTTCTAAGTGCACACAAGATAAAATAGACCTTTGAGAAGATAATTTCATTAGATCTAATTGTATACATTATAAATAATCAAACTCATGTAGTCTTCTAGGAGCTCCACCACTTTAAATTAATTATTTTATTCTTTCAATGTAATTTTGAGTTTCTAGGTTGTGATACAAATTAAATTTTAATTGTGGACAACCTACTAAATTTTGAATAACCATCATTTTTCAACATAAATAAATTAGTTTGATAGTATCTTTGAAATAAATTAAACAACGGACAATTGTGATCATTCGAATGACTAAATGAAGAACTATGAAGAAAGCAAAAAGAAACTTAAGTCCAAATCTACCTCTAAAATATTTGAACTACAGATAAAAAGATGTAGCAAAATCATTGAGAGGTCAAAACTAACCCAATCACACTTATGAAAATTTTGAACAATTACAATCTTTTCATATGGATAAATTAATTTGATAGTATCAGTTGAAACAAATAAAAAAATAAAAAAATTGTGATTGTTCAAACATGAATAAATGAAGAGGCACTAAAAAAGAAAAAAAAAATCATTTGCTCGACTGGTATATCACTTATATAATTCATGTTGAAAGCTGGTGGTAGTTGACATAATTATATTTATATTTATATTTACATTCTATACTATAAAAACTAAAGAAAGTAGCAAGAGTCTTGACAATCCTCATATGGCTGAAAGAGAAATTAAACTTAACAGGGATCTAGCCAATCCAAAAACTAAAACTATAGCTATAACAAAAAAAGGAAAGCATCCACCATTAATCATTTTTTCCATCTCCCATGTGCTAGGAGAGCAGAAACCCGGTCCAATCTTCAGCTAGTAACTCAAACAGTTCCTTCATGGTGTCACCTTCCAGCCCACCCTGTTTCAGTTTTTCCTGGTGCAGCAGGCACATTGAGGTGGCCAAGGAGTGCATGACTTTGATGGCAAATTTCACAATTTTGCTGACATGGGAATCCAGATAGTTCAGATTCTTCTTGACTCCGTTCAGGTCCTCGTAGATAGCATTACATCCCGCATAATGCACCACCTCCTCCTTCTCTCCACCTTCAGCAAGATTCTAACCGCCCTTAGACTTTCTCCCGTCCTCCTCAGAGATCATATTATGCGGGGGTGAAGTGGCAGAAGAAGGGGAGGTGTTCTTATTATCATCCTTAACAGTCTCAGAGTCAAGGGCGTTGGTATCCAGCTTGGAAGACTCTGAGCCCTCCGTGGCCTCTGTATCATCCTCAACCTTATCACTTTCTGCCTTCTCAGACTCTTCCTCACCCTCACTAACATAGTTCTTCCTCACAACATTTTGTTTCATACGGGGTTTGTCAGCAAATCTGTTGGACCTCCACGGGGTCACACCTTCCTCCGCGTCAGAACCAACTAATAGGATCTTAGGTTCTTTCTTGGGTTTCTTGGAGGTAGCTTTAGCAATAGAAGGATTGCTTTTGTTTTTCTCCCCAATTTTGGGGGAAATGAGAGGGGCATGGTCAGGGGATTGACAAGGCGGAATAGGCTTTTTTGAGGTCTTTTTATTACCTTTTTAAGTACCAACAGGGGGGTCATAGAGGGAGGGAGCAGGTTGAAAAGAGATGGGTTTAGGCGGACACAGGGTCCTATGGAAATTGTAGAGCCGAAACATCAAACCCTGGTGGAGGATGGTGAAATTGTTGTCTTGACTCATGCAATGACGAACCTCTTTAATAGTAGACTCTAAGGCATGAAGTAAAAACAACAGAAAGGAAATAGTATCATGGTTGCGAAAATGATTGAGCAACGGGAAATGGTAATAATAGAAAACACCATATCTTTCGTCAAGGGTAAAGTATTTCATAATAATTTTACACACCTGGTCCCACGGATAAGGTAGGCATTCTCTGTTGAAACCCCCACACATCTTAACTAGCTCCTCGCCCTTTTTGTAGAATCTGTTCATACTGTTTTCATCCGTGACCTTGCTGGTTTTCTTCCACTTCCTTCCCTCAGTTGAAAGACCTGTAGCCTGGGTGATGACGTTTTCATTAATTTCAAATGAAATATCCCCCATAACAACTCTCCTATCATTCCAGCTGCTGACAAATTTCATGGAGAGGTTTTCGTCAAACCCAGTCATGGCTTCCATGAACGGGATAATGCCCCCTTCCTTGGCATATATCCAAACGTGCATGGTTCATTGCGGAAGCAGTCATCAATAATGTCTAGCTCAACCCTGACTAAATCCCCCCCATAACAGCTTCCTCCAGAGTGAAGTTGGTAAGCAGCGCGGAACTAGTAATGGTTATGCAGAGGGAAAAAACAGAGTGAGAGATAAGAATGATCAACAAAAATTTAGCCAAAGTGTGGTGAAAGCTACAATAATTATCTTTTATGGTGTTTCCCAAGGCATGTGTCTGCCAGCTCCGAGAAGCATGTGAAAGGACACCTCTTAAGTCATCCACCAACTTGCAAAGACTTTTATTGTAAAGAAATCTTAAGTTCCAATTATAGCAATAAGTATTGTACTTGCTATGGTCTATCAATTTAATGATTAAAAGTTGAAGCTGCAATCCTTCGGTAACACAATTATTGGTGGTCGGACACGTCATCGCCGAACTAGTGCGGTGGAGAAAATGGGGACCACCAAAAGCCACCTTGGCATAGCCTGCCCAATTCAAATTTGAATTTCCCTCCTACAACTTGACATCACAGACGGACCAAAACGTCCACTCGTAAAAAAGGACATAGAAAATCATTGGTTAGTAGGGAAATTTTGGTCTCTCCTGATGAGGGATTTCTTTCTATCAGAAAGTGAATCCAAGTGTCTCCAACACCTCATACCTTTCATCTCAAGGCCCGCCGCAGCTAGAGAGTCCACCACAAAATTTCCCTCTCTATAAATGTGTTGAATTTGAAATTCCTCAAGCCAAACTATCATAGACCATATGCCCTTGAGTATGTTGCTAATCGTCCAGCTAATCCCTGAAACACCTGTAGACACTTAAAAATAATTGTTTTAATTATTTTTAATGCCTCACATAATTAATTAATTAATTATGTTAATTCAAATTCTCCTCAATATTAATTAAATATAATTAATATTGTCACTATAGCATGTGATTGGTTTATTTATAAATAAATCCCTTTCTTTATTCTTCTAAAAAATCAAATCCTCACAAATCTTCCTCTTAGCTAATTGATTTCAATTAGTTAGTTAACCTACATGATTCCTACAAATCATCTTCTTAATTCATCATTAACCTAATAAATTCTTCTAGAAACTCCCTAAACTCACTTAACATTATTCTTCTAATTTTTTATTCCCTCCACTCATTCTCTCTCCTAGTCTAATCCTAATCCCACCTAACATTTCCTCCAATCCCCCTCCTAATGAATCATTAATGGCTAATCGTCATGATTAGCCACAAAGTCAACTCCTTGCTTTTAAATAATCTCTTCCTAGGTGAATGTAAGATTTTCGAAATCTCACATTCCTCCAGGTATCCCCTCTCTCAAGGAATTTTTAATTCCTTTTTATTCCTCCAATCCCCATAATATCCTTTTTGGGAGAATTTTTTAATTCCTCCAATGCACCTTGTGGAGTGTGGAGATACGAAATGCCTTTAAGGTATATTTCTTGGTCTCCACACCCTCTCTTGGAGCTTGTGTGAGCTCACAAGTAAATCTTACCCCTTCATCTCCAATCCATCCTAGCCATCCGTTTTTCTCTCCTCTTCCTATAAATAAAAGGGCTCCGTCCCTTCATTTGAACATCTCAAAATCCAGTAAGCTTATGCTGCCCTTTTGAGGCTAGGAAATCATCTTGAAAGCTTCATCATTTTCATCCTTATCATCCTCCTGAAATCCATTTCATGTTGTGCACATCATTGAAGAGCCATCCACATCCAGCAATCAAAGGAGCACATCAAGTGGAGCATTATCAAGGGGCGCCTTCACTTCATCAAGCTCAATATGAAGGAGAAGGTAAAATAGCAAGGTAAAATGGTCTTTTCATGCTATTTTAGCATTTCGCAGGTTTATTTTGTTATGTTTTGATCATTTAATTTTCTAATCTGTTTTCCCCTCTTCATTTTGGCATGCCCGGTGGGACCCATGTCCCTAAGAACTAATGTTTTTTTTTTTTAAAGTTTTTGTGAGTTGTGAGACGCAGGTTCCAGAATAGCACAACTGCAAAAAAAAAAAAAAAAATCTTTTTCGCAGGTTCCAAAATAGCGGCTCTGCATTTCTGCGCGACAACTCCTCATTCTTTTACTTTTCTGTTTCTGTTTATTTTTTGTTTCTGTTTCTGTTTTAGCACGACAGCTCTGTTATCTGTTCTGTTTATTTATAATCTGTGTGAAAGTAGGAGAATATGCTCTTGTCTATATAGACAATCAGAAATCCAGACCTTTGGCACTTTTCTATTATGTTTAGCGCGACTGTATGTTCTGACTGCAAGAAAGTGTGAAAATAGGAGAGTATGCTCTTGTCTATCTAGACAATCCGAAATCCAGATTTTTGGCACTTTTCTATCTGTTTAGTATGACTATCTGCTCTGTTAATATGTCTGAAATTTGTTAGGCGCTAACAATAGTCTGCATTTTCTTTTCATTTCGTGTTATCTGTTATGTTTAATCATAATCTGTCTAACCA
This sequence comes from Cryptomeria japonica, assembly GCF_030272615.1. Taxonomy (NCBI): domain Eukaryota; kingdom Viridiplantae; phylum Streptophyta; class Pinopsida; order Cupressales; family Cupressaceae; genus Cryptomeria; species Cryptomeria japonica. Next base: position 327,062,206 of record NC_081415.1, read on the forward strand.
CAGGAAAGTGTGAAAGTAGGAGAGTATGCTCTTGTCTATCTAGACAATCAGAAATCCAGACCTTTGACATTTTTTTTATTCTGTTTAAGTGAGGTTGTCTGCTCTATTAAATCTAGGGTTTCTGTTTGCTCTGTTAAATCCAGAGTTTGTTTGCTTTGTTAAATCTAGGGTTTCTATTTTTTCGCCATATCTTCTTTATCTTGACTCCATTTTCCTCCAAACTTCACCAGATTCTTCGCATTGCCATTTTCCACATTTTCTTCCTTGGGGGCATTATCCCAAAAATCCACTTTTTGAAGCCTAAATCCCATATTTCTCTATTTTTAGGGTTTGCCATAACTTCTTCCCCTTTTATCCAATCACCTCCAAATTTTTCCCATATTATCCATCTCCAACTTTTGCTTCTTTGTCCCTCTTTGACAAATTCTCCCATTCCTTCATCTCTCCTCCAAAATCCCCATTTTTTGCTTGCTTGTCCCTTGGAAAGTGGCAAAAAACCTAGTCAAACCCCATTTACCCATCAAAGTTTCCTTCAAATCCACATTTGTCATTAGTAAAAAGGTTTTTATTTATGTTTTTCTACTTATTCCCAAAAACTAAAAAAAATTAATATTTTGTCATTTTGTTGTCTTTTGCAAGACGCTTGTTGAAGACTCCATTTTTCAAACTACTAATCAAATTGTTTTGTAGGACGCTTGTTGAAGACTCCATTTTTTTCAAAACTACTAATCAAGTTGTTTTGCGGGATGCTTGTTGAAGACTCCATTTTTCAAAACTACTAATCAAGTTGTTTTGCAGGTTGCCTAGCTGATTCAACCAAATCTTGTGCATTTATTTAAACTAGGCACCTAGATATTAATTAAAATGGAATGAACCATTGTCTTATGTGTCTTTAAGAAAAGCGTAAAGGTAGGAAAGTATGCTCTCGTCTTACTAGACGATTAGAAATCCAGACCCTCCAACCTTTTCTTGTTTGATTGTGTGTTTACCTCTAGCGGGCCTGCCCTCCCAACTTGCTCTTTGAGAAGGTAAGAGGGGAACAACCCAAGTGAGTACACCCGGACCTGGGGTTCCCAACTCACTATAATAAATAGGCCATTGACTACGAAAGGGTTAATGGTTGGGGCTATATGAGAGTTCACTCTCACATTGGGTGCTTAGTAGGATCCTAGAGATCTCAATCATGCTTGCGTGACTACTAAGTTCTTGGTGCTTCGTTGCGCTATAGGCCTCAATTGCGCTTGCGCAACTTCGAAGGGTAGCTCCTAACGGGAAGACTTACTAAACACCTTGTTCATAGTGGCCAAAAACCTTCTAGTCATTGGTGCAGGAGGTTGGACCTCTGAAGCTGCCCATATTTTTACGACCCTTAGTAGAGACACAAAGTTCGCCATGAGGAGTTTTCATGGGAATTGATGTTTGGCTGCCCCGAGAAATGAGTGCCGTGGAGGGGAGCTAGTGGGGTCAAGTATCTAAGTGTCTGCTCTAGGTAAGCGTAGCTGGGAAACCAATTGGGATCCAATGACTATTGTCCTTGCCAGCCTTAAGAATGTTGTATATGAGCATGAGTGTCTTTGAGATAATATGCATTTGATCATTGTGTTTGCTTTGTTTGATACATACTTGCCAAGAGAAGACTAAAAACACATCACTATCCCCAAACACTTTGCAAAAACACTTGTCAAGACACAAACAATTGTCCAAGTCATTACCCACACCAAGTCCAAAATTGCGTCAAAGCTCTGTCCATCCCATATTTCATAAGCCTAAGAGAGAAGCTAAGAGTCCGTCCTCTCCATCAACATTCAAGTTTGTCCTTTGAAAAACCAACTATCGTCCAAATCAGGGTGGTCGTATCACTTCATACAACTTGCCATTCGAATCGATCCTTCATGTTCATACCAAAGACAACCTAGTCATCAAGTTTCTTCTAAAACCATACCTCCTCCATCAATCATCCTCAAATTTTCTAAGTCCTTTCATCACAAATTTCTTAAGTCCTTTCATCACAAATATCGTGTATGGTCGCAACTCGATCCCAAAAGAAAAAGATGGCTGAACAACAATATGGCATGCCAGACATTGGTGCCCTTTATGAAGATCCCACGCAAGATCATACACAAAGTGGGCAACCTAGCAATCAAGATCAAAGCCAAAATCCCGACATGGTTAGCCAAGATGAACTTTGTCCGGAAGTGCAAACTTTCCTAGCAGATTCTTACAACCAAGAGATGATGGACAAGTTTATTAAACACAATCCTACTGCACTTCTGAAAGCTCTTCTTGAGCTCAACTTCCGCTTGAGTTTAATAGATCTTCTCTCGCCCAACAACCACAAGGAGACCTTGCTCCCACACAAAGTGCTACACCTATTATTCAAACTCAATTAATTGCAGCCCCATCAATCATCCAAGCTCAATCAATGCCACCCGCAGTACCTCCCACCGTGGTCTCCATCCCACCCTCTTCCTCCTTACCATCTATACCACTATCAAATCCGATCTCATCTATTCTCCAACAAACTTCTATACCACCTCCTTCTATTCAATCACATATTTCTATTCCACAAACTTCCCTTCCTCCCAACAATGTCACAAATTTTATCCGGGCCATATTCAATTCTGTCACAATCGTTTGCGGACCACAACCAACTATCACACAAACCCCAGCAACATCGGTCATCACATCCCACATTCCCACCTCCTCATCATATCAATATATTGGTGGTGGTGCACCTTCTTTGGCTCATCCAATTCTTGGGGCAAATACAATTTATCATTATCAAAGCCCACAACAAGACCTCATCAAGGAAATTCACGACATGAAAAATATCATCAAGGACATGAAACAAAGGACTAATAAAAGGAAAACTTACTCATTCGAAGAGTTTTGCCCTTGTCCTTATGATCCGTCTATATCAGTTGCACCATATCCCCCAGGATTTGAGATTCCTAAATTCACCAAGTATGAAGGCAAAGGAGACCCCTGCGATCATGTTCGAGAATTCCACATCTTATGCCAGGAAGTCTCCTATGGTGACCTTTATCTTCGCAGACTCTTTCCCAAGAGTCTCATGGGAGACGCCCTAGCATGGTTCTCATCTTTACCACGAGGTTCCATTGTCTCTTTTCCAGACTTGGCAGAAAAATTTGTGGCCCACTATGCATACAACATGGGTAATGATGTTTCTATGATGGACCTATCTAATACAAAATAAAGGCCCGGAGAAACCTTCGCCAATTTCCTACAAAGATGGCGACATCTTATCAAGAAATTCTAGTGGGACATGCCATAGCAACATCAAATTGAACTATTCCAAAAGAACTTGGTGCCTGAACTTTCAAGACCCTTAATATCCCAATGCATCAAATCCTTCCAAAAATTGACCGATAAGGGCCTTGCCCTCGAACGTGTCTTGTTGGAAGAAGGAACCTTGAAACATTACCAGAAGTCGACACAAAGTTCTTCCTCTTATCATAACAACAAGCCAAAATTCTAGTCCAAGAACAAAAACGTGGTCAATGATGGTGTAACTGATGCAAAGCGGGTCCAAACCGTGGTCGTTCCCCCAAAATCCACCACCAATAATCATCAATTCAATAATCGAGACAATCCAAATCAATCCAAAAAACCTCACAACAATGTCTCAATCCAGGGACGACCACCCCGATCGAATAACAGGACTCCAAGAGATTTCACTCCTCTGGCTGAGCCTATTGAAATGGTGTTTCAGAAACTTGTCTAAGCAGGTGCAGTGGTTTTTCCAATCACTCGCCCATTTGACCCCAATCAACCTAAACCAAGATGGTATAATGAAAATGAGTATTGTGAATACCATCATATCAAGGGACATGATACACGAAAGTGTATGAAACTGAAGATCTACATACAAGATCTCATTGATAGAGGTGAGATTGAAGTAGCAAATGCAAAACCTGGTAATAACAATGACAAACTCAAAATGTACCAGGAACCCTTCCCGAATCATGATAAAGGAAAAGGCTTATCATCTAACGCAATGGGTTATGACTACGCTAATCACATAACCGGTTTAGATTTTTTAGTAGGTCGCATTGAACCTGCAAACAATCATGTCAATGTCATAACCATCCAAGGAGTCAATTCTCCTTCTTCCCAAAGTAGACCAAATCCTGCTAGGATAGTCATTCAAGGCGCCACGCCTTCCACCTCCTATTTCCAAAATGACTGCAATGCAACTACACGCCGAGGAAGAGTCACCATCCAAGGAGTCCCTCCCCCACCAAACCCCCCACCCATGTCTTCCACCCGCCGATATGACCTCCTTGATCAACTTGGGAAGACACCTGCACAGATCTCCATTTTGGAACTTCTCAAGACTTCTCCGGTCCATAAAGAAATTTTGGAACAAGCCCTTCTCCAATCACGCGTTCCGGATAACATTAACGCCACCAAATTCCAAGCCCTCATTGGAAACCTTGCTGCCCAACAACACATTGTATTTAACTCCAAAGATGCTCCCATAGATGAAGACCATAACAAACCTTTGCACATCAAAGCTCTCATCCACAAGCACAAGCTCAAACGTATCCTGATAGACAGTGGATCCGGGCTTAATCTGTGTACATACAAATTAATTAAACAATTGGGACTTTCTGAGGACCTGATAAACACATTAGGAAGGATCACAATAAAGGCATATGATGATGCTGAAATAATTTCAAAGGGCATGATCACCTTACCTCTTCAAGTGGGCCCCATTACAATTGAACCCCTTGCGAAGTACTAGATCTTGATCTCCCCTACAACATTCTCCTCGGGAGGCCATGGATTCATTCCTTGCAGGCTGTACCATCCACCTATCACCAATGCATCAAATTCCCCTATAATGGAAGAGTGATCACTATCAAAGGTGATCCCCAACCTTTTTAATATTGCAAACTATTAGAGGGGAAGCATCTGTATCATTTCCCACTAAATAGACCCTTGCCAACGCCTCCATCTGACACATCAAATGTTGCCTCCACATCATCCCAACCAAATAATCAAATCAAGATCTTGGACAATGGCTGTGGAGAATACAAATTGGAGGACACCTTATTGATAGGCAACCTCCCTCTCTCTCCTAAGTCATTTGGCAAACCAAAAGAGCTCAAAAAGGACCTGAAACCAGTCATGCAATGCCAAAACACCACCTTCCAACAATGGGGCCCACTTGATAATGAGAGCCTTGAAGCAGCTATCTCTTCATGGCTATATAGGGAAGAAGATGAAGATCCAACAAGAATATCCAAAAAAATGTACCCAAAAGCATCTGCCATAGTTGAAAAAATGGGTTACAAAGGACACGGCCTAGGACCAGAGGAGAAAGGAAGAAAAGCACCCATAAATCCTATCTCCTACAGATACAACAGAGGCTTGGGGTACACCTCGGTGTGTAAGATTACTATTGCTGGTGCCCCTTCTAGTCCTTCTTCAGATATCGAAAGCACTGACAAAGAGGAATTCCATGAAATGCCTTATGAATACGAGAAAGATATCTTCTTGGATGCTTACATCAATACCATCACCCCCGTAACCCTTCCCACTTCACATGAGCTACATCTTGTCCATCCTGAATTCATTGACTAGGGCCAATGAGACAAACCCACTCTAGATATCTGCGTCGACAATAATGCTCTCATTGCTCTCCTGATGGTGCCAAACCTGGAAGATTGTAACAGAATCGAGGGTATTAAACTACACAAAAAGGGATACTTTGGTAGTCAAGTCAATTCCCTTAGCCACAAAAAAGATAATAAAAGGAAAAGACATGATTCCCTAGGTGAAAACCTCCCTGAGGCACCTTGGGATGAGCAAGAAATAAAAACAAAGGGCGTATCCAAAAGTGAAAACCTAGAAGAGGCACTTAACGATGAGGGATTTGACCTCCCTACCATTGGTTATCTTCCATAGGACAAATCAAATTTCCTGATAGAAGAAACAGACAACATCAACATGGGCACCAAAGTCATTCCGAAAAACGTGCTCATTGCCAAATCCCTCACAAAAATAGAGAAACAAGACTTCATCAACTTCCTTACAGAGGTAAAAATCAATTTTGCATGGTCCTATTCCGATATGCTAGGGTTGGATCCTACCTTGGTGGTTCACAATCTCGTCATCCGCCCAGATGCAAAATAGCAAGGTAAAATGGTCTTTTCATGCTATTTTAGCATTTTGCAGGTTTATTTTGTTATGTTTTGATCATTTAACCTTCTAATCTATTTTCCCCTCTTCATTTTAATCTGTTTTCCCCTCTTCAACACCTTTAGCCGCCTCAATAATCATCTTAGAGTCCCCTTCAATCATCAGTCTTTTCACATTAATATCGAGAGCCAATTTAAGCCCCTAGAAGAGCGCTAGGGCTTCAATCATGTTACTCAAAGCGGAGCCAAAATTCCCCGCATAGGCCAGAATCAGGTTGCCCAAGCTATCCCTTATAATTCTACCTCCCACCGCAACTCCACTGCAAGTAGCACCATCAAAGTTAAGTTTGAGCCATGAGGGGGGTGGGGCAGACCATCTAGTGTTAAGCCTCTCCATTCTTTTAGAGTTGTCATATCAGAGGAAGTTTTCAGGCAGATTCCACATCCTAATCCAATTGCAATCCATCACCAGAGGGGCAAATTGAGATTTTTTCCATTTGTAGACCAAAGCGTTCTCCTTGAAGAGATTTTTTGTTAAGCCAGCCAACGTGTCAACAGATTTATTAGTCTCACGGAAGATCCGGTTGTTCCTTTCCTTCCAGATATGCTAACAGATACGAGGAGGGATGAGTTTCCAAAACTGTCTAATCAAAGGGTGGGCAGAGGGGCACTTCCAATTGCTAATAAATTGTTGTAAGTCTTCCAAGAAGGTCCACGCAATGTTAAATTTGTGCTAGACCATAGAAGCAAAATGGCAATGGATGAAGAGATGATTTATGCTTTCCTCAACACAATTACATAGAACACACCGATTAGCTAACAAGAAGCCTCTCCTTTTGAGGTTATCAATAGTTAGGATCTTCCCATGCAGAGCCATCCACCAGAAAAAGTTTATCTTGAGGATAAGCTAAGAATTCCAAACTTCTCTCCAGCTGTAGCAATCATTCACAGGGGCGAATAGAATATTATAGGCCCACTTAACACTGAAAGACCCTGTGAGATTCTTAGCCCAAACAAACTTATCAGCATGAGGGAATCGGGGAATCGTGACCTCCTCAAGAAGAGATTGTAACTCCCCCACCAAATGGCCCCAATGAGTATTATCTCCCAGACCATCAACAAGCCTCAACCAGCAGCGAGAGGGGGATATGTAATTCATCACAAGAGGACCAAGTGAGTCCTTGAGAGTTCCCATGAGGCAACTAAAGCGGGAAGAAGCCAGGGGTCTATCGCCAATCCAGTTGTCCTCCTAGAGTCTGATTTTCTCACCATTGCCCACCTGCCATTTTAGACCCTATTTAAACAGCTTCTGGTTTTTGACAATGTTGTTCCATATCTTTGATCCAGGTGGGAGCTCATTAGAAGATAGAAGGGAAGAGAAGGGGGTGTGATTAAAATACTTTGCCCACATAATCTTGCACCAGTCAGCTTTGTCTTTCATAAGATTCCATCCAATTTTAGTCAGCAAATCCTTGTTCAAGTCTGAAATTTTTCTGATCCCTAGGCCTCCCATGTACTTAGGTTTGCACACCACCTCCCGATTGACTAAGCTGGGTCTAGAATTTTCCTCCATCCCCATCCACATAAAACTTCTTTGGATTTTCTCAAGTTTCTCAGCCACAACAATGGATATCTTGAATAGCAATAGAAAATAGACCAGGATAGCTTGAAGAGAGGCCGACAGAAGCTGGAGTTTACCAGCACTACTCAGAGTTTTTCCAGTCCAGCCAGCAAGTTTCTTCTGAATTCTTTCTAAGATGGACTCCTAGAATTGGGGGGTGACCTCCTTAATCGTGAGGGGAAGACCCAAGTAGGAACTAGGAAGATTAGCAGCACAACATCCAAGGATTTGAATAAGTTTACCTTGGAGATTCCTATCTGTGTTGAAAAAATAAATTTTGCTCTTATTATAATTGATAAGTTGTCCTGAGACTAGGGCGTAAACCTCCAACATGTGTTTCCATTCTTTTGCTTCTATAATAGACGACTGGCCAAACAGGAAGGTGTCATCAACAAATTTTTGCATAACCACCGGAGGAAGGGTAGAAGCATCTTTCACCCCCAATATTTTTCTAGTCCTGATTAATTGGGAGAAGTTCCTACTCAAAACTTCAGCCACCATAATAAAAAAATAAGGTGAGAGAGCCCCCCCCTGCCTTAGCCCCTTCCCAACCTTGAAGAATCCCCAAGGGGTGTCATTGACAATCACCAAATAATGAACACTTTCCACTGCCACCTTGATAATATTGAGGAATCTTCCTCGGAATCCCATCTTGGATAGAACATACAAGAACTTCCAATTAACTTTATCATAAGCCTTTGAGATGTCAAGTTTAAGAGCCATACCTGGGTTGCGCCTCTTCTCCATGGAGTGGATGCCCTCATGGGTAGTTATGAATGCATCAATAATCTACCTACTTGGAACAAAATCCCTCTGAGAGGGGCTGATACATCTATAAAGAAGGGGTTTGATTCTGTTGACAACAACTTTAGAGAAGATCTTGTAGACTAAATTGCATGGGCTGATAGGGCAATAATCAGTCATAAACTTCGGGTCAGGAACTTTGGGAACCAAAACAATGAAAGTGCTATTCAATTTCTTCAGAAGGTTCCCAGTGCGTATGAAGTCCCTGGTAGCTTTGATTAAGTCATACTTCATAGTTTCCCAAAACACCTGAAAGAAAACTGGAGGGAAGTCGTCAGGTCTAGGGGCCTTAAAGATAGCCATTGCAAAAACCTTCTCTTTAACTTCATCTTCAAACACATGGCTCATCAGCAACTCATTGTCAGCATCATTTAGGACTTGAGGGATAAGATTAAGAAGCCTATCACTAACCTCAGTAGGTTCGTTCGCCCTGTCATTCGTGTAAGCATTAGCAAAGTATAGAGAAGCCCATTGACCAATCTCGTTATTCCCCATCAATTCCTCATTTCTGTTTTCGAAAATGGAACGGATAGTGTTTCTCCATTTGTGCTTTGAAGTAGACCTGTGAAAGAAGGAGGTGTTCCAATCCCCCTCAGTTAACCACTGGATTTTGGATCTTTGCTTCCAGTAGAATTCTTCAAGGCTCATGATTTCTTTCCATTTTTGTCTCCAACATTCCTCCTCTTTGTGGATATCCATTGAGGTGATCCCCTCCGCAATGGTTCTCTGGAGGCAGTCCAAATTGGTTTCAACCTCCTTTCTCTTGAATATATCACTGAAGGAAGATTTACTCCAGGCTCTAACCTCCCTTTTGATTATCTCCAACTTTTTAGTGATTCTAAACATAGCAGGACCTTGAATAGGGGAGTTCCACCAATTTCAGATACACTGTTTGAAGTTCGGGTGAGAGTGCCACATAAGCTAATACCTAAAGGGTATGGTGCCCGAGACCGGCTTGTCAACCCAAGAAAGGAGGATTGGGGAATGGTCAAAGATAGTGTGAGGGAGAGACAAGAGCATGGAATTGTTGCCAAGGTCCCACTTGGCAGAGATTAGAAACCTATCCAACCTGACCTGAATCAGATTAGAGCCTTTTTTGTTGTTAGACCAGGTGAAGGGATTCCCTTGAAGGTCAAGATCAAGAAGCTCGTTATTTCTAATGAAGTCAGCAAAGTCAATCATGCTATCACTATAATCAGTTAGACCTCCTAACTTCTCTGAGGGAAAAAGAGGGGTGTTAAAGTCACCGGCTAACATGAACATTGTCTCCCTATTATTAGTCATGAAGGCAGTGATTTCCTCTCAGACCAGAGCTTGACCATATCTAGTATTAGAAGCATAAATATTGAAGAAGTACCATGAGAAGTTGTTCATAGTGAACCTAGTAGTAAGAAAGCTATGAGAAAGGTCAACAATGTGCCCATCCAACCTACTCTTATTCCAGAGAGTAGCAATTCCCCCTGAAGCACCTTCCACCTCACTATAATAGAAGGCAGCACCCGGCCATATACAGTCCACAAGGGTAACAAAATTTTGATAGGTCATTTTCACCTCCTGGATTAGAATAATATCAACCTTATTGGTAACTATGCATTGCTTAAGAGAATTTTTCTTCTGGGGGTTGTTAAAGCCCCTTAAGTTCCATGAAAGGAACTTCATTTCTTGCCTTTTTGAGATGTCTCCAGAGTTAATTATCGTCCATTGGCAATTTCTTTGGCCATTACCTTAGTTCTGAGGGTCCTCTCAGAGGGTTTGTCTGGTTTAGAGTCATTTCCAACATCCGCCTTCTTGTTCCCTCTAGTTTTTCTTTTAGGTTCTTGCCATTCCTCTTTCGCTTTATCCACAGGCGATGACGGGGCAAAATGACTTCCATGAGAGAGAACAGTGATCTCCACTGTAGATCTAGTAGCAGAAGAAGAGGAGGTCGGATCCAGGACATTCACTTTGGGAGGCATCGACCCATCCCCTATGCATCATATGCTTCTCTCGTTTTCTCCCATAGTGATGGGATTCAGCTGCTTGAGCACAAACGAAGTGGTCTTGTTGTACCCTTTCTTCTCTTTGAAGCACTTTTCAGCTTTCATTCCTTCTTGTTCTTCCTTCGTCTGGGAGATCCCTCCCTCTTCTAAGTCTGGGCCCAAGAATCTCCCCGAGGAGGGAGGTGCCACCTTGGGGTCAGGGGTCTTCATCATATTAAGAATACCTTCCAATAAGGGGTAGCCCTCCTCAATAGTATCTTGAGGACCATCCCTTCCCTCAAGTCCTTGGTCTGATCCTCAATATTGTCAGTAACTGGGGGATTGGGGGGGGTAACATTTTGGGTTGCCTCCACATTGACAATACCCGGGGAGGATAACTTCTCCTTCCTTTTTTCCTCCGGAGGCGGAGGGATCGGGCAATCAGTTATTATATGAACATGTTTTCCCCACCTTTGACAATACAGTGAGGTGTTATCATAGACAATAGCCTGCGTCCATTTAACCCATTTAGATTTGAGAGCTATGAAGTTAGGGAGGGGGTTATTAACAACCACATTCACACATAGGCGAGCATAAACTAGTCTAGAATTCTGCATCGTCACATTGTCAGCAGCAACGAACTGACCAAAAGAGTTGCCAATCCATCTAAAAATGGTGTCATCCCAGAACTCCAAAGGGAGGCCAGGGAGTCTGATCCAGACTGGCGCCAGTCTGAGGAGGTCTGCACTAGGGTCAAACCCCGACTTCCACTTAGATAAAGTTAAGCAGTGTTTGTTGTAAGACCATGAACCATACATAATGAAAATGAAGTCTTCTTCTGCAGTGAATCTGAATAAAAAGAGCCCCCTGACATAGTAGAGATAGAGACACTGCCTTATAGTTTCCATCTGGAACCAGCCCATCTTCTGACCATATCTATCATGGGTCTAAAGGCTAAGAATCTCCCCACCAAGCAGAGGTGTAGGGAGGAGGCGATATTATCCATAATACTGTCAGGGAGACAAATCTCAGGACCATCCTCACTAGCAATTAGCTTTGGCACCAAAATCGATGACCCTGACTTAGTATTTCCAACAAGGGCACCTTTCCAAGTACTCGCTTGAGCTTCCCCAAGAAAAGGCCCCACAACATCAATCTTGGGAACCTTGTTAAGAGAATCCAAGTTGGAGGTCTCATGTGGAATCTTCACATGGGAGGGAGCCTCATGCAACATCGCATTACAAGCGTCAACGATAGAGTCATCAACCAAGGGAACCCACCCGACACTCTGGGAACGCAACACGAGAGCCAGATCCGAACACAACTACAGGTTAACAGGGGGGTCAGGTTCTAGGGAGGACAAGCCCTCCCCTGCAGAAATGATCTCCATTGCAGAAATTCAAAACTTCGGTGAGCAGGAAAGTTACAGTTGCTCAAAAATAACAATAAGATTCTATTATATTGTTAAGTATATAATATATTGATATTTCAAAAGGGGACTCTCTAAGGTAGACACCTCCTTTAAATGTTTGTTGTGTAAGGGTTTTCATATATTTTTTGTGTTATTGATCAAATACAAAAATGTCAGTGAAGAATACTTCAAATTGACAAGAGCAAAGTGTTATTACCATATATGAAATTTCATTGTATATTTTTAACCAATTACGAAATGGTTCAAATTTTTAGTCAATTTTAAGATTTCAACAAGCATTCAAGTAGGAATTTTGAATTTCAATCACAATAAATTTTTAAGTTTTTAGATTCAAATATTTATAAAAGATGTATCACAATATTTAGACCTTATATATTCTTATATAACATTACAAAATTAGGTGAAACCTTTCTATTTTCATTATTATGTCATTCTTTCAATTCGTCATGTGGTAATTTAGATCTGCATGTTTTTTAAACTAATGATTGAATCGAACTTGATAATTATATATGTTTGTCTTTATGAAATAACATAATTTTCTTAATTTCATTGAATTTGATTTTTTTTTTTCAAAATAGTGTTTGATAAACTTTTTAACATGAACAATGACGTTGGCTTGACATGCCCTCCGCAAAGGTACTAACCTACAATCATAATGGCCCAACCGAGGTTTGAACCTTGGTGGCTTCAACAACACCACCACCACCACTTAACCAACACACTATAAGAAAAATCCCTACAATTTGATATTTAAATTATCTATATATGAAATGTGATTATTTTATAATGTGGACTAACTACCATATGTTGAGATATGGATACAAGCTAATGTTTTCACCTCACACATATTGAGGAGAGTATCGTCTAAGAGGAATGAAGATGGAAACATTAAGGCAATCAAAACATGATAACATGAGAACCCACATGCACTTGCACAAGTTTTACTATGATATAAATGCATTCTAGACATATTATTGGTTTTCACAAAAGTCATTGTATGTTTTTCTTTTCTTTCAAATGTATATGTGATATTTGGTTTAAGTATTATATTTAAACATATTTGGTCTAAGTCATGTATGTTATTTCATATATCTATCTCATAGTGTATCTAGGTGACAGGATTATATTAAATAAATAAATATCTAAACATATTTAAACATTAAAAAAAATAAAAATATTTTTAAGATCTCTAAGAATTTAATTTTTATTTTAATTTCATTTGTGGTTGATGTGAATGAAGTCAAAACTTAATCAATTTATTTTATTGAGTATTAAAATAGTAGTTGACAAGGGAGAGTGGAATTTATTTTTGAAACCTTCACATTGATTAAATTATCTATAACCAATAGAAAAAGAGGATTTTATTTTACAAAACTTTCACACTAAATTTTATTTTATTTTTCAAAATCCAAGAGTAGGTCAGAGCGATACATTTTGAAGGAGAAAACAAGAGAGATGTGCATATAAATTGGACAATCTCTTGCTTTGTTCATTTTATAATTTTTGTTCAAGCTTTGAGAGTAAGTCACTTGAGGAAGGGCATGGAATTTGCGCACGAGGGAGCAATACATTTTTTAGGAGAAATCGAGAGAGATGTGCATATGAACTGAACAATCTCTTGCTTTGTTCATTTTATAATTTTCATTCAAGATTTGAGAGTTAGTCATTGGTTTTCTTGAGGAAGGGCATGTAAGTTGTGCATGAATTTTGACTTCAAATTTTTGTTCCATTTTTGTGTGTTGTTGTTGGGTTTGGGAATTAAAGAGAAAAATTCAGGTATTTAAGTAAGTTATTCTCTTATTTTTTTATATTCAAATTCTTTTAAATGACAATTAGATTAATGATTTAAGTTCTTTTTTAGAGTTGCATTTAAACATTCTATGACATTAAAAATAGTCATGAAATCTTATTTTTACATGTGTTTATTATGTATTCATGTTTTTTGACAATTACTTGTTACCATTGAAATATGGATATAAGTGTGGTTATCTTGTTTTATTAGACGTACACCAAATCTATGGCTTGTTTGATTGATTGCATGCTTGTTATTTTGTAAGTATTCATTATTACAAGTCATTATGACTTGACTAAAATGTGAATTATTCAAATTGCATGCTCGGGTGGTGTACATTTGAGGATTAATCCCAATTCAAATAAATCTTCTAGCATCTAAGAACTAGCAAGGACAATCAAAAGAACATCAAAGAACAAAACTAGACTTGTTACATTCACATTACTTCATCAACTATAAATGTACTATATCTTTGTTGAATATTTTAGACTTTGGTTTACCACCATTGAATCAACCATTCCAAAGGTCTAACTAATGAAAACATGACCCATACAATTCAGAAGATTTTCTAAACACGAACAATTCCTTATTAGATTTAGGGTCCATACATAAAGCAGCTTAACAAGTGTTATATAGCAATATTCTATTCAATCAAGTCTACTATTACAATATTTTTTTAAAATCAGTTCAGATTCAATCCTATGATAATCAAACAAACTAAAATAATACACAATCAAATTCTTAAATCAATAATATTTATTTAAGATATTTTAAAATTACGAAAAAATATATTCTTAACATCTACATAATAACATCTTCAAAACTAAAACTAAATCCACTTTCATTTAATTTAAAACATCAATTATCAACCTCAACTCATTTATAAAAAAATTAATTTATATATAACTGACTCCAAAATGAGATCAACTTATGCACATCAATAGAAACCTGAAACATGGATTCCAGCACACACACACACTGTACTTTTCAATTGTAGTTGTCAGATTAATTTGAAGTTGACAATTTGTATGTAACATAATTTTTCGAACAGACACCACCAACAACATGCAATCATGTCATGCAACAAAATCAGATTCTGTGTTCCGCAGCTGACCATATAATTCTCCTTTTGGACGCTTTCAAACAAATATTTTGAGTGCTTTTTTATATTCATTTAATGAGAGGCAGAGAAGTTGAATTCCAGTTCACACTTTACCTACCCCACCTACCCTTCAACGCTTCTTCTTCCATCCTAATGCTCAATAAATTGGATACAAAATCTAACCAGTCCTATGATTGAAATGAAGGTTATGTAAATAGAATAAAAGTTAAGTGTTTTTGATGGTCGACTTTTTTTTATGGAGCGAGTATGACAGTCTAGTAAGGGTACGAGCGAAGATATTTACGGAGTAATTTAAAATGAAAAATAGATAATTCAATACTTGATATTTATGAAATTAGAAAATATAAAGTAAAGGATTTAGATGTTTTTAATTTTATGAAATAATGATGAAGATAAAATATGAGTTAGTGTAGATTTTTATCTGTTTAGGTAAAGAAAAATAGATATTTTTGGTGCGTTCATACTTTGGAGTTGTATAAAAAGATATAACTGATTTTAGATCAATTTTGTGACTAGATCAATCTAACACCATGTAGATTTGACCTCTAATGTATGGTACAAATTTAGTACATCTAGCAGCTGCATTTTATTTAACAAATGCAGGTGGCAAGCATTGTAATCCAAGGAATGCAGTTTGTCCATACATGCGTAGCAGAGCAGTGCAAAAATCTCCCTTCAATAGATATTGTAATGCTGCCATCTAGGCGTGGACCATGGTACATTCACCTAGGCTGTAGAAAGTGGCTTGCATCTGCTTTCTCAACAATTTATTTTCATCTTCTTTTCGAATATGGTTTCATGAAAGAGATAATAGATTGTATGAAATCTAAATTAGAAGTTGTCCTTCGACTAGGTAGTCATATTTAGTGAATTTCATCAATCAAGATTATTCACGTGTCAAATCTAATCTGAACATACATTCAAGGGTTTGAATTTTGGTGGATGTTTTCTAATCACATATCATCATCCTCATCAATTATACTCAACCAATAGACTTTGATAGACAATTCGAAATTTGAAAATGATTATAAACATTTATAATCAAGACTTAATGATATATATTAATTTTTAAAAAATCAATAAAAACATGGTGACAAATGACTTACGATATGACTATAAATACTAACATCACTTTCAAGTGACCAACTCAATGATACATGTCCTTTTAATGAGTGTGAAAAGTGAAAAAAATTGCATGGTAAAAAATAGGATAAAAATTGGTTCTAATTAGGGTGAGGACCTGGCAAATTTAGTAGGAATCTAGAATCTCTAGCAAAAGATCTCACAAAGTTGAAAGTTTAACACAATATATGAATTAAGAAAGGATCTTAATACAATAAAAATGGAACCACAAAAAAGGACACACATAAAACTATAAAAAGTATGATAAAAAATATTAGCTAACCTATGTACATGGTAGGAAGTCTCTATTTCAATTGTTTCACTAAGTTCATACAAACTCATTTATAGGTTTAGAGAAATAAATTGTTAAAACAAAATGTTACTAGGGAGCATATAATTATAAAAATTATATATACACATACACATACACATACACATACACATACGTATATATGTATACATATACATGTATGTAAATATACATGTATATATGTACATATAAATATAAATATACATATACATATACATATACATATACATATGAGATATTAAACTATAAAAAGATAGGAAGATAGCAAGTTAGAGCAAGTTAGAAGAGAGAAAAATAGAAAGAGAGCAAGATAGAGGAGGGACAAGAGAGATTAGAGAGAGAAATTTAGAATAGAGATAGGAATAGAGGAAGAATCAATAGAGAATTTTGAACCATCAATCAAGGAAGAAGTAGGCCGACATAGAGGAGGCACGCGAGACTTCACTGCAAGCCAGTATCGAAGCATAAGGAGGTATGATCTTCATCTATTTTTGGTCATTTTGCATTTAGAAATGATAGTGAAATGGTGCTATGGTTAGTAGAATGAGATTTGATTTATGAAATTCCATGTTTACATTGAATTTGTTTTATTATTCTTTTGAATAGTCATAGAGATAAAACATTAGATGGTACATGGGATGAAATAGCTATGAAATGCATTTATATTGTTAAAGAATGGTATTTAGTGCTAATGGGTTAGAATAGATAATCATTTAAAGAATGTGTACTCAAATATAACTCATTTATATGAAAAGATTCATACTTGCGCTACACCTTCTTCATTTTAAACTTAGTTGAATTATCTTTTTATTTAGAAATGAAATTATGTTTGTTTATCAAAATTGTGAAATAGTTATTCTACGAAAGATTGTTTTCAGATATGTGGGAATGAAAAAGTGCTTTATTTATGAACAAAAGTATTAGGAAAGATGTTAGTTTTATTAAACAGAAGATTGTTTTCTTTATGAAATTGCATTCTTGATTTATGTGAACCAAGCTAGATAGGCTTGTGTATGGGGAAAGTTACCTTCCGAGACATGTGCCGAATATGGAAACCTAGAGAGAATAGTTTACTTTTCCAAACTATCTATTTTTTATATGCATGGCATTATACTCAGGCGAGTAAACCAATTGATAACACCATTGAAATAGATGGAGTTCTTTTATTTATACTCTCTACCATATCCTTGATTGATCTTGCTTGTTTCTTATTAGAATTAGAAAAATGAAAATGCATGTATCATCTAGGCACGCACCAGATTTCATCTTGTCTTTCGAATTCTTTTGCTAAGAAATTCATGCAGGGTCGGGTATTCTTGATTGACCAAGAATTCCAGGGAAGTGCAAGCTTCAAGGTTGGGTGGAAAAAGCACCTGATTCTTGTTCTTGTCTTCATTTGAAGGACTCATTTGAAGAGACTTAGATTGGAGATCAACAGACGCTCTCTCTTTCATTTTATGTTTTGATTATACTTATGGCAATAAAAAGCCTAAACATGGTATAAAGATATTGTAATGAGATATTTATGCATTTCGTTGTTATGAAAATTTCCTTATCTTCTAATAAATCTATTATTGTTATTTCGATTTAGCAAGCTTGGTTTAAATTTAAGAATGAAATAGACTTATTATCTGATTTATGAGTTTATTTATGAATAAAGAGTATATTATGTCTTATTTGGATCTAGAATAATTTATGTCTTTACAATAATGAATCATACCATGATACCCATTTTTTGCTATAAAATTTAGGAGCTTGTTAGATTATGTTACTAGATTTTTGGTTTAGATTGTGTAATAGTTTTTGCATCAATGTTTCAGATCACATTCTATGTTCCATCATTAGGATATAAGAAAGACAAGGAACATAAAATGAAAATTTATACACTAGAACCCCAAATAAAAATAAACGAGGGAGAGAGAAGGTGGCACATGGTCCAAGGAGGGTGGACAATACAAAAAGAATGCAAAAAGAGTGTCTAAGGTCCAACCTTAGACATTGTCATTACCTTCTTGACCATCCTCCCTTGTGATCCTTTCGCTTGTCTAGCTTCCTTTCCTTGTTCTCTTTCCTCTCTCCTTCCCTTGTGGTCGTTCCCCTCTTGTTCCTAGGTTCGCTTGGTTCATTTTAGTCCCCTAGTTTTAATGTCTTACTCTCTTGAGGGTGCCTTTTCTGTGTGTCCTTGGTGTTCTCCCTTGGGGCTTCTTTGATTGCTTTTTAGCTTTTTGGCTCCTTTGTTTTTAGTTTTTCTTTTATTTCCTTTTTTTTCATTTTGTTTAATTTAGTTGGTTTCCTTTTTGAGTTATTATTTTTTTATTTTTAGCCAGTAATTCATTAATTTTTTAACATAATAAATTAGTGACTTAGTATTTATAAATTATTGTCTTTTATCGTTTTTAGTTATTTGTTAACTCTTTTTATTATGTTTGTTCTTTTATTCTTTTTCTATTCCCATCCATTTAATCTTCTTCTTTTTTCTCCTTTTTCTTTTATTTTATCTTTCTCTTTTTATTATTACTTATTTTTCTTTTGTCTTGTTTATGTAATATTTTATTATTTATTTATTTCTTATTGCTATTATTTTTCATTATTTTTAAATTATCAACCATATTAAGTCAATAATTTACTTATAGTCCATTTTTGTTTTCGCCTTTCTTTCAGTTTTTGTCTTCTATTTATTTATTTATTTGTTTTTAGTGTGTTAGAGTTTTTATTTCTTATTTGTTTCTCTTGGGCTTTTTTCTTCTTTTTGCATTCTTTTTGTATTGTCCACCCTCCTTGGACCTTGTGCCACCTTCTTTCTCCCTCTTTTCTTTTTATTTGGGGTTCTAGTCTGCAACTTTTCATTTTATGTTTCTTAGCTCTCTTATATATAGATGATGGATCATAGAGTGTGATCCGAAATGTTGATGCAAAAACTATTACACAGTCTAAACCACAAAACTAGTAACAAATCAATTATGGATTGTGGAAATTCGATATCATTGTTAGATTATTTCAATGTTACCATAATATCATCAATCATATTTCCTTGCATTATATCATTCATATCAATGTACCACATTTGAATGCATCCTTTATCATTTGAATATAAGGAGAATAAGTTTGAAGTTTCACATATTTCATACAAATCCTAATATGGTTAGGCTTCTTGTATTTTAGGTTACAAACTCACTTCATGAACAACTTCAAGGAGCACAAGGTCATGTCTCATTAAAGAAGTTGCATCCCTCTTTCTTATGATAAACCCAAAATATTATGTCTCCAATGATCATGCAAGAGGAGAGGAAAATAAAAAATCTATAACTTTTGGACTCATTGACTGAGGTGTATTCTTCTATGATTAGAGGAGTGAGAGAGTGATGTCTTGACCACAAATGAAATCATCATTCGATGCCATGAGACACCAACTTGGAATAAAGAAATCATGTTGTGGTGGACTTTGAAAATATCTACTTTAGGTGCTAGTTTCTAGACAAATCATGCTAAAAAATGGTGAGAGATGGCAAAACACAAGGTTAATGCAAAACTAACGCATAAGGAAGTTGTTGAAAGGGAATCATGAGCATCCTGAGGGGAAAAAGGTTGATGCAAGGGCTAAAATGAGCCCACACAAACACTAGACTAATGGATAGTGTAGGTGAAATTGCAAGGATATATGATTTCGACGCTACAATATTTTAAACATAAGATTGTCGTTTTTTCATCCTTATATTAAAAATGAATTTCACTTGGTAGAGAAAGAAAGGAACAACTTTTGACCTCATTACTCCATTAAACATCTATAATTATTGGTGTATCTTCTTAACAAATGATATATTTAGCCTCGTTACTATTGACATTATCATACATATGATATTTTTTATATCATCATTCTTATTTTGATCAATCATGTTGTTTCTAACATTTCATTTCTCTCATAATAAAAATTTTACCATGGTTGTCAAAGATGTGTAACAGTCCTCTTCATTTCTCATATTCATTTCATGTAGTGGATTTAGAAATAGAAAGGCAAATCATTATAATGAAACTATGAGTTTGCATGAAAATATTTTCATAAAAATGATTTAAAATAAGATGGTCCCTAAGATTTTCTTGTAGAATTCCTTATCCATCATCCTCTTCAAGAAACTTGATTGTTTCCTACTTAGATTACATGCAAGTCAAGAGAATGTTACTTGTGGTTTTCTTTGTGTTATTTGGTTGAAGTTATAATCAATATTTATGCCAATCAAGCTACTCAATGGGTACTCTTCAATGGCCTGAAAATAAAAAAGGCTTCCATTTTGGGAGGAGAGGTAGATACAAGTGAAGAAATATTTTTAGTTTCTTCTTGACAATTTATGTCATTAAAAGTTTTTCTAATGAACAACATTTATTAGAGCAGAAAATGTTGTTAAATATTTTTAGATTGAGTACAACATTGATAAATGCTTTCACAAGATGTTAGATAAGTATTACTTCCTTGATCATCATAATATATTTATTTATAAGTTTCCTCATAAGGTTCAAGTTGGAAGATATAATATTCTGAAAGATTGAATCTCATCTTTTCAATTTCTATGATACTCTTTCTAAGTTCAATCCACAAGTACATGACTTCGCCATAATTTGATTCAAGAAATTCATCAATAATAGATGTGGTTCACTTTGTGATTTTTGTATTAGTTTAATAATCCTTCAACATATGAAATCTATCTTGAATAATTTTGATCATGATTTTTGGTTTCTAATCTTGTGAAGGATTTAACCCTATTTTATTAGCCCTAGAATTTTTTAATTTTTTTTATTCCAAATGAACAAAGATTACCAAATCATTCAATGTAAGGAATGCATTGATCATTAACATAGTTTTCTTTATAGGTCATTTGTTCCTTGCTTGGTTTTAATAATCTTGTCTACCTCTAGGGAAACCATATTCTAAGTCAAATATGATTTCTCTTATGATGTCAATTATAACAAGTAAGTTTTCCTTATGGTAAGAGTCAGTGTCCTCCACTCCAAGAAAAGTACCATAAAGTGTATGAAAAATAAAAATGGCATTTCATTCTCTAGTAGATTTGCCAAAAAATGTTAGCAAAATTTGATATCATCATTCTTTCATTGCTTGTTTGAGAGACTCACTTAATGGATAGTGACATAAATTTATAACTTTGGAGAAACTATCATGAGAAGGGTGGTTTTCCTCTACATATGAGAGAATCAAAACCATTGTAAGATCGGGGTATTTGAGATTTCTGTATAAATCCATTAAAAATACAAAAGAAAAATAATGAAAATGAGAATAATAGAGAAATCCTAGAAATTCAAATAAAAAAAATTATCGAAGTGTAGTGTCTTAAAATTGTGACCCCCACAATTTCAATCACATCTTAAGCCCTCACCTTTGCGAAATCATCTTTCTTCTTGACTAAGACCCCTCTTTGTGCTTTCATCCTAAGTCTCCTCCTATTGTGGCCCTTATGCTACCTCAAGACCCTATCTAGCCTACCCCAAGATAGGGCAGGCGCCCCTGGCCACCCTATGGCCCTAAGATGGGTATGTCCGACCCCTTAAGCTTATTTTCTCTTCGGGGATTTCAATCTTTCTTTGTCGTCCTTCGATGGATGAAAATTAATCCTCTTAGGCATGTATCAAAGGAGATCCAATTCCGTCATTTGATAAGGACGATATACACGAATAAACGAAATGCATAAGTGACGCAGTCAAGGCAAGGAGATCTAATGAAGGGTAGCCCAACCTTGCAGCTTAAAACACAAACCATGCAAACTGCAAAGCATATCGGTAATCAGTAACAAGGTGCCAGAAACAGTAGAAAGAACAATTGGTAACAACACAGAATACATAATCGGTAAACAATATGAATGAATCTTATTACAGTTTGAATAATTATACATGCCACATGCTAGATCGCAGTCCAGGATACAAACAATGCTCACAATGCAATTACAAGATTCGTAGATCATCCTCATATCAAATCGACCTTCGGTAACAGTATACCGGTTCTCTCCTAATCCGGACCTCAGCCTTCTGGCCTCAGTCCTACCAGATCTGAATCTCGTCAGTTATACATCTTCACTCAATCTCAAAGATTTGTCTTCGATCTTCTAACTTCTCTCTATTCTGACTTCCATATTCAAATGATTCACAAGCTTCCATTTATACCATCAAATAATTACAACTCAATCAAGTCGGTCCAAAGACCAACGGGTTTATGAAACGTGCAATGGTAACATGTCGGCTCAATCACTTAAGAACAATCTCAAAAACATAAAACGATGCACAAACCTCTGGGAATACTGGCAAAGGCCCAAAGCAAAACCTCAAACGATCCACAAGTCATAGATATCAATCGTAACCCGAAATCATCCTCGCTCAACATACAACCAAGCTAACTGGCAAGAACACACCAACCGGGACAATATCAAAATCCACATCTTACCAGAAACAAAGACAAATGCTATGAAACTCAAACATGATAACAACCATGAACACAAGGGAATAAACCCAAAACCACAATGCTAAACACTCAAACATGAAGAAATGTCATGCTCTCAAGAAATTTCACTGAAAACTGCTCAACCAGTAAGAACTAGACCGGTGCTCCTGCATCAGACTCTCAGGGTTAATTGAAAAGTGAGTCCCATCACTTGCTCTAGTTTGGCGATTGGTCAGTAGGTACTTGCAATTGCCTCAGGGGATTCAATGATCTAACCACAACTTCTAGTTGCCTCTCCAAGGCGATCTACTGGTACAAACTGCAACCTGCCTCAATCGACGATCTGTTCAAGTCTCCACCCACTAACTGCCTCAAGATCAAGCTATAGGATCAGCGGTATACCTGCAAACCTTGCTCTGCCTCACATTCGGTGATCTGAACAAGTCCACAAGTTGCCTCAATCTTCTCTCCAACCAACCGGTGCACAAATAGCACTCTGTCCAACAACAGGTTCACGAACCAGCTTTGATACCATTTGATGCAGTCAAGGTAGAGAGATCCAATGAAGTACAGTCCAACCTTGCAGCTTAAAACACAAACCATGCAAAGCATACCGGTAACCAGTAACAAGGTGCCAAAAACAACAGAAAGAACAATCGATAACAACATAGAAGACATAACCGGTAAACAATATGAATGAATCTTATTACAGTTTGAAGAATTATACATGCCACATGCTGGACCACAGTCCAGGATACAAACAATGCTCATCATGCAATTACAAGATCCGCAGATCATCCTCATATCAAATCGACCTTCGGTAATAGTCTATCGGTTCTCTCCTAATCCGGACCTCAGCCTTTTGACCTCAGTTCTACAGGATCAGAATCTCACCGGTTCTACATCTTCGCTCAATCTCAAAGCTTTGTCTTCGATCTTCTAACTTCTCTCTGTTCTAACTTCCATCTTCAAATGATTCACAAGCTTCCATTTATACCTTCAACAAATAATTACAACTCAATCAAGTCGGCCCAAAGACCAACCGGTTTATGAAACATGCAACGGTAACATGTCAGCTCAATCACTTAAGAACAATCTCCAAAACATAAAATGAGCACAGACCTCTGGGAATATTGGTGAAGGCCCAAAGAAACACCTCAAATGATCCGCAAGTCACGGAGATCAATTGTTACCCGAAATCATCCTTGCTCAACATACAGCCAGGCTAACCGCGGGTAAGAACACACCAACTGGGACAATACCGGAATCCACATCTTACTGGAAACAAAGCCAAATGCTATGAAACTCAAACATGGTAACGACCATGAACACAAGGGAATAAACCCAAAATCACAATGCTAAACACTAAAACATTAAGAAATGCCATGCTCTCAAGCAATTTCACTGAAAAACTGCTCAATTGGTAAGAACTAGACTGGTGCTCCTGCATCAATAATATATACTCTAGCGAAGGGTCTTCATCAAGCGTTGAAGTCTTCAAACATCCACCAAGTTCTCTTCTTCATGTGTCTTCTTCATTCATCCATTGGAGCAACATTACAACATTCATTTGCAAGCACGTGTGTGTGTTAGGGTTTTGTCATGTTACATGCTATTTCATACAAACATTTGTGATTACATTCAAGAAGCAAAGCAATCATCATCATCAATTGCAGATCTGCAAGGTATACATTTCCTGCATTTACATTTAAGTATTTGCAATTACTTTCTTTCAAGGTTGATTCCTCAATCGGGGTTTGACTGAGGCAAATCCCTATCCACAACCCTTCTTCCCTTCTTTTTTGCGTGTAGGTTGCAGGTGCGTAGCTGTAATTGTAGGATTGGACTCCATTTACAGAGACGGAAAAACCCTTTTCGGCGCACAGATTTTTCGGAGGACCGTATGCACTTTCAACACAATCCCGATGACTTTTCTCCAAATTTGTAGGATAGATCTGTATCAGTCTGAATATCTCAGATCCGAAATTACGACACGATCTCGAACTGGTATCTCCTCATTTCATTTATTTTATCTCCCTTTTCTACATAGTCAACAAGTCAACATATCTATTTACAAAAGAGGGCAAATCACTTTCCAACCTTTGCAATCCACTTGGAATTCATATCCTTGATCTCCTTGGATTTGGATCTAGTGGATTCAAGTCCCTCTTTTAAATGTAAAGTTTCTCCCAAGCGAAAATCATCCTAGTGACTTCCTTTGTCTCTCCTAGGTGGGGAGTTACTAGGGTTCAATTTTTCACTTTACACTAAGTTTTTTCAATATGATTGAAAAAGGGAGGAAGGGAAAATAGCATGCATAAATATATAAATAATAGATTTGACTTCCACACAAAATAATAACAAAAGACGAAACAGATGTGTAAGTTTGTCGAATAGAATCCAAATTTCAACAAATGTGCATACTACTGATGAATAAACTTGAATTAAACTTATAAATTAAAAAAAGGGATCTTGAAAAATAACCTCATAATCTAACATATGAAATATAATTTTTCAATGATAGATAGATAGAAAATTAGAGAGTTTTCTAAAGTGTTATTCCTTGAAAATTTGCAAAAGCACTAAGTACTCTATCTTTCTATGTTGGTTTTTCATCCAAAAGTGGCAACTTTTAGCTAGCCTTGATAAAACCACTTACAAATTTAATAAAATCTATAATAAATAGGGAAGAGTTGTTCACTTTCTCATACAACTATTTTTAACCCCTTCCAAAATTTACAAAACATAAAATAAGATGGCAAAGCTCTAAAATGAGCGCACATACTTTAACTTGTTAAAATAATAAATGTATTTACGCTGAAATATTGTCTTTACATAAACTTGACAAGTGTATAGTTGTTGCAACATTATGTTGAACAATTTATGTGCATCGGTTATATGTACATTGTCGAATCATTTTTCCTAACATTTAGTGAGTGAAGTCCTCCTTCCCTTATCATTGCAATTTCATCAATAACAATTCCATAGAGATTATTGTACAAGGATAACCTATTTCGTCTCATTTTTTCTAGGAGTTCGTAAGATTTAATTACTTGTTTTGATTACTTTCATTCTTTTGAGATTTTCTTCATAAGTTTTCAAGGGCTTTGTTATATTCTTTCCTAAACTCTTAGGAAAACATCTTTCATTCAATATTCTTTATGAAATTTTAATTCAATTTTACACATTAATTCACATTCTTAAACTTTTCAAAAAAGTCTTAATTTTTGTGGAATAAGTTATTGTGTAGACTAGCTCTTCATTCCATGCTAGAAAATATCATAGGATAGCTCACTAAGGAACAAGGAAGAGCATTTTTTCTCATCAAATATTTTCCCCAATTATGTGATGACTTATCATTCAAATTACAAGAGCTTAACTATAATTTTAAGGAAAAAAACACTTCCATTCCCAACTACAATTAAATTGTGATGGAAATCACACGGGAACTTAGTAAACCAAATGTTGCATTTAGATACTACGTATTTTTGCAATATGCTCAAAACTTCATCACTGATACTTTTTTCTCTATTAGATGGCTCTCATAACACTACTTTATTATAAAAATTCATTGATAAAATGGTCCCCAATCTAGTTGTTGTAGTCTACTTGGTTTGAATGAGCTTCAATAATAATTAAAAAAACTAAAAATTATACATATTTTGCAAAACAATTGAAAGTAAAACATTCCATATTAATAATTTCTTAATCAAAATCAAAATTATTATATCATGACAATGCACACAGAAAGAAAGGAAATAGGTTTATGGATAGGGGTTTGCCTTAGGTCGAACCTCAATTTAGGAATTAACCTTGAACTGAATAATGTAAACAATGAAGTAAATGCTAAGGAGATATACCTCAGATCTGCAATTGTTGATGATGATGCAATTATATTTGAATGTAATCACAAATGTTGAATGTAATGGCATGACAAACACATGTGTTGGATATTGTGGAGATGGTTGGACATTTTTGCTTCTAGGATATTTTGTTGTCATTGATGTCAGCATACTCCTGTGATTTGCTCCGATGTTTGTAGATTGAGAAGATCTTATGATCCGATTTGCAGTTTTGTATTGTTGATCAGTGCTTTGTAGAGTTCATTATTTCCTCTGGTATATTCCGGTGTGATCTGATATTGAGCTGAGTTTTTGGGATATTATTTGGGATGGTCTCGTGTATCTTCATTTCAGATGGATCGTGTTTTGGTGCTCTGTAATTTATATTTCTTCGTGACAGTTGTTGATTGGTTGTGTTCTTGAGTTTTCAGATATTGATCGATGAAGATTTGATAAGTGGTGTTGGTGCAGTTGTTATTGATGATTCTAATGTGCTTTTTTGGTGTTTCCTGATTGTGTCCTATTTGTTTTGATGATCCACATTGATCGTTGTGTGATCTATTGGTGGTTTTCATGAACCGCTAATGATTTTCATGTTATATGGTTTTCCTGGTGGTGTAGCGTGTTGCGGTTGATCTTGGCGTGATTTCCGGTGGGATTGAGTGTTTGGTAATTTAAATTAGGTCCATGTTATGTCATGTAAATCATTATATTGGTCCATTGGTCAATCTTTTTATCGTGTGATGTAATCTTGTAATTGTGTGTTAAGGGTTTAGCCGACCTTGTTGTCAAGGTTGATGAATTGTATATATAGGTGACATTGTCATGTATTTTGGATATAGAGGTAGTGTCTGCGTTATCTAAGAGAGGTTTATGTGCGAATAAGGATTCATCCTTTGGTATTGTGATTGAGTAGAGATTGGTGTTGCAGGGAAAACATTTGTGCTTAACCGAAACTGTAATCAGGCATTTGGAGATGCTATTCTTTCAATTCATTCCTTCAGGATTGTAGTCTGAATCTTGATGTAAGTCATTGAGACTTCACTAAGGGTTGTAGCCTTTTGGGTCATTGTATTTGAGCAGTGAGCTCTAGGTAGTGTGCCTGAATGCATGTGCATTCCCCATTGTAATATTTTCACATACTACTGTTGAGTATCATCTTGGTGTGGGTAGGTTCCCACTATGGTTTTTCCCTTAACCGTGTTTTCCACGTCAAAAATCTTGGTGTTGTGTGTTGTGCTTTCAATTTGCATATCTTTGTTATTACCACAGTTTATCAAATCTATATCTGTAATTAAGTTTGCTAATCCGGTGAAGACTGATTCAACCCCCCCCCCCCTCTCAGTCTTCCTTCATTTTTTTGCCAACAACATAAACATGAAAACCCTAATCATACACATATGCTTTCATGAAAATTAATGTAACTTTGATCCATAATGTTTGAAGGATGAAATGTTGCCTTGAATGTCTAAAATTGATTGATGATGAATGTTTGACGGATGCACAAATACTTTAGGTATCTAACGAATTTCAATAGGATGTCTTTATATAGGGTTCCCTAGGTAAATTACTGATGTAGGAGCATCCCCGGTTCATAGCAATCTTGCATCAACCAAAAATATTTTCCTTTTTGTTTGCAGTTTCAGTTTTCCTTTCTGTGTGTCCTGGTTTTGGCTCATCGGATCCTATGGAGTTGGATTCTACTTGAAGACTTGATCATGTTTCTTGCTTCCAAACCGCACCACATTTGGATCATTTTCTGGCAAGATATCGCTACTGGTTGATAGTTTCCTGTTACCGGTTGGCAGTTCTTGTGTATTGGTTGCCTGGAATCTACCAGAATCCCTTCTGAAGCTTGCAGAGCCTTGGGAGTTGATTCTGATGTTCCTTGGTGTGTGGCCGACATTTTCCCACAATCTACGTTTCATCCTTTGGATTTTTCAGAGGAATCTCTTGGTAGAGGCCAACCTTGTTATTTTGCACGTTAGGTCTTGTTCTTCGGGTTTTGATCCCTTTTGGGCTGACCGGATCCTTTGGATCAATATATATAATTGTAATCGCGCATTAAAATGTAATCAATCAGAGAATCAAGTAGATAGAATATGCATAGAAGATAGATCTCACGATTCAAGGTCTCAGTTGTGACCTATTATGTATGTTCTACCAGGCCTATGAGCCGATATGTTGTAACCCAGTTGTTACCGGTTGCTTGTAATCAATTTTTATGCAATAAAACATTATGTTCTACATTGCCTCAATCATATCTTTGTGTTTTCATTGTGTTTACTCCTGCTGGTCGATCTAGATTGATCTCTTTGAGGTCCCTCCTCACCGGTGACTGCTTCAAGTGGTATCAGAGCGAAGTTTTGTTCTAGAGGTTGCGTGTCCTAAAAATTTGTTATAGGGTGGTGGATTGCAGATCCAACCTGCAGCTGCAGAGGAATAGCATGAATGATGGTGCGAAGAGGAGCTAGGAATGGTGGAGCATGTGGGAATGCAAACCCTATTGTGATGGAGATGTTGTGAGGTATAGAAGCCCGATTTGAAGTCGTGGAGACACCCCAGCGAAGAGGCTGACATATTGAAGATGTAAGTGAAGATGAAGGAAAAGAAGCCCCGACAAAACAAGCAAACCTATCAACAGTTGATCCAGATGAGGAAAGGTTTTTGAGGGTTTTGAGTAGGGCAAATACTAAACCTCATTTTACCCCACCAGAATATGATGGGAAGTTAGATTCGAATGAATTGATAGATTGGATCTCGAAAGATGGAAAAGTGATTTGATTTTGAAAACACTGTAGAAGAGAGAAAGGTGAAATATGCCTGTACCCGGTTGAAAGGTCATGCATCTCTTTGGTGGGACCATTTGCAAGTTGATAGACAGAGAAGAGGTAAAGAGATGATTAATACATGGAACTAGATGATTGCTAAGTTGAAATAAAATTTTGTGCTGGCAAATTATCAAGTGGATCTGTTCCAGAAGTTGCAGAATTTGAGACAAAAGGAATCTAGTGTGAAGGAGTACACCGAAGCATTTTAGAAGTTGAATGTCAGATCCAGACATGTTGATGATGAAGTTGAACAAGTTGCTAGATATTTGAATGGATTGCGGATGTCTATACAAGATGAACTCAGTTTGATCAAATTGGAGAGTGTTGAAGAGGCTTACCAGTATGCCCTAAAGGCAGAAGAGAAGTTAAACAAAAGACATGAGCAGAGATAGGGAGGCAGAGGTGGAAGGTTTACTAGAGGAAGATTTCAAGGAGGAAGAGGATATACCAAAGGAAGAGGAACTAGTATAGGTCAGAGAAAGGACAAGCAAGTGAATAAAGAAGGTAATTAAAATTGGAAGGATGATAGAATTTACTACCGGAGGAGAGAACTGGATGGTTACCGAAATGAGAATTTTGGAAAACAAGACAAGAGGACATTCAGAGGAACTTGATTTAAGTGTGGAGGAGAAGTTGATCGTGCATTCGAGTGTAAGAAGAAAGAAATATCGGAAGAGCAGCAGTGGTGGAAGAAAACCCTACTGGATCAGACAATAAACCAAAAGATGGAAAACTATTGATGATGAGGAGATCTTTGTGTCATACCGGAGGAGATGAAGAGCCCTTGCAGAGGAAGAATTTGTTCAAGACCAGATGTAAGGTATCTGATAAGTGTTGTAAAGTTGTTATTGATAGTGGTAGTTCAAATAATCTTGTTTCAGAAGAAATGGTGAATAAGTTGAAATTGGAGAGATTGAAACACCCTAAGCTTTATCAGATAGCATGGATTCAGGATGAACATAAGTTGTTAGTAAGTGAACAATATTTGGTGAAATGTAAAATTGGGAATTATCATGATGAAGTCTTGTGTGATATTATGCCTATGGTTATTTTTCATCTTTTGTTGGATAGACCTTGGCAGTTTGATAGATAAGCAGTACATGATGGGAGGAAGAATACATACACTATTGTGGCCACTGGGATGAAGCAAACCTTGTTACCCTTGGAGGAACCTTTGAAGAATGAAGTTTTCACGAATGCTAGAATCTGTTTGGTAGATGGAAGGAAATTTTTGGATGGATTGAGACATGAGAATGTGTGTTTTGCCTTAATACCTAAGAAGATTGAGAAACCGGAACTGGAAGGAGAACACCCGGAAGAGATAAAAGATTTGTTGACAGAATATGAGGACATCATTTCAGATAATGTACCTGATGGATTGCCACCTATGAGAAGTATTAGTCATTGCATGAACTTGGTTCCCGGAGTTAGTTTGCCTAACAAAGTTGCACACCGGTTGACACCGACAAAGAATGAAGAACTGAATAGATAAGTGTAGGAGCTATTGAAGAAAGGTTTGATCAAGGAGAGTCTGAGCCCTTGTGCAGTACCAGCAGTATTAGCACCTAAGAAGAATGGAGAATGAAGAATGTGTACTGATTCCAAAGAAATAAACAAGATCATAGTGAAGTATCGGTTTCCTTTGTCTAGGATGGATGACATAATGGATTGTTTGAGTGGAGAAAAATACTTTACAAAGATATATTTGAAGAGTGGATATCATCATATCAGGATCAGAGAAGGTGATGAGTGGAAGATAGCATTTAAGATAAATGAAGGACTCTATGAATTGTTGGTGATGTCTTTTGGATTGACTAATGCACCGAGCACTTTCATGAGGTTGATGAATGAGGTATTGAAGAAATTAATGGGCAAGTTTGTTATTGTGTATTTGGATGCAGACTTTCTGATTTTCCATAGGACAAAAGAGGAGCATTTGTTGTAGTTAAGACAAGTTTTGCAGAGGTTGAGAGAAGAGAAGTTGTTGATTAATATCAAGAAGTGTACTTTCATGAAGGATGAGTTATTCTATTGGGGATTTGTGATATCTGAGGATGGTTTGAAGATGGACCTTGAGAAAGTGAAAGCATTGGAGAGGTAAGATAATTTTCATGGATCTGCTAGTTTTTACCGGAAGTTTATCAGAAATTTTAGTTCAGTTTGTAACCCTATGACTGAGACCATGAAAGGAGATCAGAAGGAATTCAAGTGGACCACCAGAGCAAACAAATTTTTTGAATTGTTGAAGTAGAAAGTGACTGAGCAGCCTGTGTTGGCTTTACTGGATTTCAATAAAGTATTTCAAGTGGATTGTGATGCAAGTGGAACAGTAATAGGAGCAGTCTTGAGTCAGGAAGGGAGAGAGGTAGCTTATTTCAGTGAGAAAATGAATGATGCCCGGAGGAGATATTCAGTGTATGATCAAGAGTTTTATGCCATAATTCAAGCCTTGAAAAGGTCGAGACATTACTTGTTGCCTAAGGAGTTTGTGTTGTACACAGATCATCAAGATTTGCAGTATTTGAACAGTCAGAGCAAGTTGAATCAGAGACATATGAGATGGGTAGAATTCTTGTAGTGTTACACCTTTGTGTTGAAGCATAGAAGTGGGAAATCTAACAAATTTGTTGATGCATTAAGTCAGAGAAGGAATTTGCTGACAGAGATTGAATATTTGAAGACCTTGTATGATGATGACTCGGATTTTGCAGAATCTTGGAAAGCATGTAGAGAACCAGTTATGGTAGATAGAAGCAAGTGGTTGGATTACTTCATTCAGGATGGGATGTTATTCAGAGGAGTTCAGTTGTGCATACCTAAGAGTTCTATAAGGGAGAATCTGATAAATGAGAAACACAGTGGAGGACTAGCGAGACATTTTGGCATTGACAAAATAGTAGCATTGGTGAGTGAGTAGTACTTTTGGACCCATATTCATAAGGATGTTAAGAATTATGTGCAGAGTTGTAGAGTTTGTCAAGTAGCAAAAGGTAGTAGTCAGAATGTGGGATTGTTTAAACCTTTGACAATACCAATAAGACCTTGGGAGGATATAAGCAAGGATTTTGTACTTGGATTTCCTAAGACACAGAGAGGGAATGATTCTATATTTGTGGCAGTGGATAGATTCTTGAAGATGGCCCATTTCATACCTTTTAAGAAGACATCAGATGCATTGCATGTAGTAGACCTATTTTTCAAGTGGTGAGATTGCATGGATTACCTAAGAGCATAGTTTTAGATAGAGACACTAAGTTTGTTGGCTATTTTTGGAGAGCACTTTGGAAGAAGATGAAGATAGATTTGAAGTTCAATTCTACTTTTCATCCATAGAAAAAAGTTGTTAACCGGAGTTTGCGAAATTTGTTGAGATGTTTAGTGGGAGATAAAACCGAAAGTTGGGATTTAATCCTTGCACAAGTAGTGTTTGCCTACAACAATTTAGTGAATAGAAGTACCAAAAGAACACCTTTTGAGATTGTTGCCGTAGTGCATCCTTGAGGTATATTAGAATTGAGAGACATTAGCAACGAAGACTGGAGAAGTTTAGAAGTAGAAGACTTTGCAGATCACATAGCAGCATTGCATATTCAAGTTAAGCAGCATTTGTAAGACATGAATATCAAATATAAGGAGAAGGCAGATGAGAAGAGGAGACATAAGGAATTTGAAGTTGGCGATGAAGTGAGAGTATATCTGAGAAAAGAGAGATTCTTAGTTGGAACTTATAACAAGTTGTAGATGAAGAAGTTTGGACCTTGTAGGATTTTGAGGAAGTTTAGTTCTGGAAATGCATATGAAGTGGAGTTATCAGATAGTCTAATTATTTCACCTGTGTTTAACATTGTAGATCTTCATGAGTATCATAAACCAGAATTTAGTGAGAATAGTATTACAGACTTGGAGAAACATGTAGACCGCCTTGGTTTCCCTCTGAACCTGGCAAAGTGAGAGGATCACTTTTTCAATAACCTCGGATGTTTGATGCATGAGCATCCCCGATTCATAGCAATCTTGCATCAACCAAAAAAAATTTCCTTTATGTTTTGCCTACTGTTTGCAGTTTCAGTTTTCCTTTCTCTATGTCTCGGTTTTGGCTCACCGGATCCTATGGAGTTGGATTATACTTGAAGACTTGATCATCTTTCTTTCTTCAAGACCGTATCGCATTTGGATCATTTTTCGGCAAGATATCACTGTATGTAGGGAAAGCAGGTTGATGAAACTTAAAATGTGAAAAATAAAGTTCAAAGAGGCTTGTCCACACACCCACAGGACTTCAAGTTATGGAGTCATGAAGAATGACTCAACTTCCCAAGGTAGGTTCCATGGTTCTCTATCTCACAAGGTCCCTCAAGCCAATGCCTTTGCTCTTAGATCACTGAGCAGAGTGACTTAGGGATTACTAATGCAAGAATGAGGGATGCTTTAGATTGATTTTAACATGGTGCATCCTATTTATGCATGATTCTACAAAATGAGCTAAACTAGATTATAAGATGACAAGGTTAGTATAAATATTATCTAACATGATATACTAGTTAATGATTTAAGCTAATGATAAATGAAACATTCTAAAATGCTATATTAGATTAATTCCTATTGCAAAGAGAGACTAGATGTATTGATAAAATTGAGCATAAATGAGATACTAAAAGCTTGGATGATCCTTGAAATGGAGGAAGGGGAGCTCTATTTATAGTGAAAATAGGGCAATGGAGGGTCAAGATTGGAGGAGTTATCAAGGGTCAGGATTGAAAGTTATCAATCCATGTTTATGATTTTCACCAATGAAATGGTGACAATTGTCAACATAAGACTGCTTGAGAGGAGAGGTAGGAAGCATTAAATGCTTGAGGGGACATGATGGTTACCCTAGGGGGTTGGGTTAGGGTTAGGTTAATGGATATTCCTTTTATCCAAGGGATAAAGGAATGTGCAAGGGTTAAAGGGATAACCATGGTCAAAGCAATGAATGCTTGATGAGACCCTTGGGTTAGATGAGGGTTAAGTTAGTCAAAAAGTCTCTAACCATGCAAGAGGGTTGAGTTAACCATTAATGGGTTGGAAGACTTTCAAGGTTAAGTTGTTGAAGACCTAAAGCCTTTAATGGTTTTTAAAGACTTTGAAGGTTTGGGAAGTGACTTCCCTTTGCTTAGGGATGTGACAATGATTAGGATAAGATTAGGCTAATTAGAAGGAGTTAGAAGAATCTAGAAGGGATTTAGGCATGCAAGTGGATTTTGTAGGAGAATGCAAGTGGGAAGAATTTTGGGATTTTCAATTAAAATAAAATCATTTATTTCAATTAAATGGTGTAATTTGCATTTGGATAAATATTTAAATAAATATTAATTTATTTAAATGTGAATGTGAATTTTGGATTTAAATAAATCTTAATTTATTTACATGAGAAAAAGGAAGATAAAGCATTAAATGCTTGAAGACTTTGAGAGAAACCATTAAAGGCTTAAGAAGACTCTAGAAAGAAGCCATTAAGTTTGAAGACTTTAAGGAAAACCATTAAAGGCTTAAGAAGACTCTAGAAGGAAGCCACTAAGTTTGAAGACTTTAAGGGAAACCATTAAAGGCTTAAGAAGACTCTAGAAGGAAGCCATTAAGTTTGAAGACTTTAAGGGAAACCATTAAAGGCTTAAGAAGACTCTAGAAGGAAGCCATTAAGTTTGAAGACTTTAAGGGAAACCATTAAAGGATTCAAGTGGGTGAGGATAAATAATTTATTTATTTAAAATAGTTGTGCAACTTGCATTTGTAGGAAAATACAAGTGGGTAGAGGATAAATGATTAATTAAAATAAATTGCTTTATTTCAATTTGGTTGCAAGTTGGAGATTTAAATAAATTAGATTTATTTAATTGGGGTAAACTATTTAATTAAATGTAAATTTAATTAAAAGTAGAGAGAAGGGGTTTAATTAAATAAAATGATTTATTCAATTAAATGATATAAAGGGCTTAAGAGAATTTAAATAAATAAATTGAATAATTTATTTAATTAAATAGAAGAATGTGGTGATTTAATTAAATTAGATTTAACTAAAATAGAGGAATGAGAATAAAATGAACATTAAATATTCATTTAGGAATATGGTCATTTTTATACGTCTACAATCGCTACCGGTTGACAGTTTCTTGTTACCGGTTGGCAGTTCTTGTTATCGGTTGCTTGGAATCTACCAAAATCCCTTCTGAAGCTTGTGGAGCTCTGGGTGTTGATTCTGATGTTCCTTGGCATGTGGCCGACCTTTTCCCACGATCTACGTTTCATCCTTTGGATTTTCCGGAGGAATCTCTTGGCGGAGGCCAACCTTGTTATTTTGCATGTTAGGTCTTGTTCTTCGAGTTTTGATCCCTTTGGGTCGACTGGATCCTTTGGATCCATATATATAATTATAATTGTGCATTAAAATATAATCAATCAAAGAATCAACTAGCTAGACTGTGCATAGAAGAGAGATCTCACGATTCAAGGTCTCTGTTGTGACCTATTCTGTATGTTCTACTAGACTTGTGAGTCAGTATATTGTAACTTGATTGTTACCAGTTGGTTGTAATCAATTTTCATGCAATAAAAAATTCTATTATGCTTTGCCTCCATCATATCTTTGTGCTTTTGTTGTGTTTACTCTTGCTGGCTGGTCCGGATTGATTTCTTTGAGGTCCCTCCTCACCGATGAGTGCTTCAATTACCAATTAGGCCAACCTCCAATAGTCAAGTATAGCCACAAGGACCAAATTCCATTAGGGAGAGAAAGGGCTTACCCCATTTCAAATTGGGACCTTTTTAAGGGAAACCAAGGCATTTTCGAATACCCGGATCTAGGACCAAGATGCTCCACACCCTGGTCCTCGAAAAACAAGACCAACAAAAGGAAAATGAAGAGAGGACAACCTCTGGGATGGTGCCCACACAATGGTGTCAACAAGTGACATCAAGACTAGATTAAAATGAACCAAAATGGACCCAGGGGGGATGAAAATAGGACTCACTAAAGTAGGAGCATAAAAATAAAGTGTAAATTGTACCAGTTACAATTTACGTCACTGCAATAATTAACCCAACACAAACTGATTGCGACACTTACTCATGACCATTTCAACTTAAGTGTTTGTGAAGGTCTCAAGATGGCGTCGACACATTTTCCCTCTTTCTATATTCCTCTCTCGGATGATACTCTCCTTGTTCTTTTGGTAGGATCAACTCAACAAACTCCTTCCTAGATATCACTTGGACAATCAAACATGTGATTAGACCACTTCCATACATAAAGTCATATTCCATAATAAAACATTTTTTTATTTCAATTTGATTGCAAAATGAACATTTTAATCTATGTCTTTCATTGCGAGTTTCAAAACACATTAAAAAGAAAATTGACATCATAACACATCATTAATGACGATTCATCCAAATTTATATTAATAACATGAAAGATAAGAGTAAAAACCATATAGAATTGGAAAGAAATACTAAACAAAATTTGGGAATGTAACATAATCAATGACTTGTCGATTAAAAAGAACATTATTGTTGAATTATGCACCAAGTTTTTAGGGTGATTTATCTCTAATACAAAAGCTTCTAAGTTATGTGGTAATTGTGTGATAGATAGGTAGTAGAAAAGTGAAATAAGGGTTAAGGGTTGTGTCATGGTTAGTGTGGAATGTTATCTGGGATAATTTAAGGCATGGGATAGATTGCTTAAGGAATGGGGTAGTGAGTATTATTGGACATTAAATATAGATAAAAATACAAATATTCATGCACTGGGAAAAGTGGGGGATGGTATGAGGAAGAGGTATCTATCCCACTTCATATAATGTTGAATAAGAGTGAAGAATGTCCTTAAATCACATGTACCCTAGACTTATTGGTACAAGTTTTGCACACCTTCAATCAAAGGTTATTTTTATGAAAAAAATTCTTAAAACATTAAAAAGTATTTTCATAAACCCACTTGAACTTCATTTGAAGGTATATGCATTCTAACCTCATTCACATGTGCCAAGTCTTATACCTTAGAGTGAAGGTTCTTTACAATCAAAGAAAGATATTCATTCAAAGTTGTTGAACAACTTTCATCTTATACAGCTCATTTTCATGACATGTCCTAGAAAATTGTGATAGTGATTTTATGATTCCATCCAAAGACTAATTAGCCGATGTTTCTAGGTAGTTTATCTCCACTTTAGAAATCTTTACTCAACTCAATTTATTAGTTTTATAATCTAGTGTTCATATGAAAGGCAAATGCTAGCTAAAACCTTACAATTGACTTCACAAGCTAACTCTCATAGTAATATGGTCATATCACTATATAAAACATTAATGTGTACATTGTCATATTGGTAACTCATATGAGTATATATCCTTATAAACACATAACAATAATTTTCTTAATAATTAAGATTTTGCATACAAAACATTTTTCTTAAATTGATTACTTAGGTTGATTTGAGAAACAAATTTTCACAAAATATTTTAAAGTTCATTAAGTGTGTGGCACAACATATTTAACATCATTCCCAAGCCTATAATATTGATAAATTCAACAATGTAAACTCACAATATGAATAAGTCAAATTATATTGCTTGCAACTATCTATAAATGGTTCATTAGTTTCCAATATTTTATTTTGTTCCAAGTGCACACAAGATAAAATGGGTTTGAGAAGATAATTTCAAATTATATTGCTTGCAACTATTTGTAATGGTTCATTAGTTTCCAATCTTTTGTTTTGTTCCAAGTGCACACAAGATAAAAAAAGGTTTGAGAAGATAATTTCATTAGATCTATTTGTATACATTATATGTAATCAAACTCATTTAGTCTTCTAAGAGCTCCACCACTTTCCATTAATCATTTTATTACTTCAATGTAATTTTGAGTTTCTAGGATGTGATACAAATTAAATTTTAAATGTAGACAACCTATTAGATTTTGAATAACCATAATTTTTCAACATAAATAAATTAATTTGATAGTATCTTTGAAATAAATTAAACCATGGACAATTGTGATCATTCGACATAA
Organism: Cryptomeria japonica; assembly: GCF_030272615.1. Classification (NCBI taxonomy): domain Eukaryota; kingdom Viridiplantae; phylum Streptophyta; class Pinopsida; order Cupressales; family Cupressaceae; genus Cryptomeria; species Cryptomeria japonica. The sequence goes on from NC_081415.1 coordinate 327,100,702, forward strand.
ATAAATGAAGAAATACAAATAAAACAAAAGGAAACTGAAGTCCAAACCCACTTCTAAAATATTTGAACTACAGATAAAAAGATCTATCAAAATCATTGAGAGGTCAAACCTAACCTAGTCACACTTATGAAAATTTTGAACAATTACAATCTTTAATATAGATAAATTATTTTGATAGTGTCTTTGAAAGAAATTAAATGACAAATAGATTGCGATTGTTCAACATGAATAAATGAGGAGCTATTTAAAATAGAAAGAAGAAATCTAGTCCAATCATATTTCTAAAAGATTTCAATCACAAATAAAAATATCTATCAAAATCATTTACACGTCAAACTTAATTCAATCACACTTTTAACATAAATACATTATTTTTCAGATAATCCTTGAAAGAAATTAAACAAGAGAGATTGTGATTGTTCAAACATGAATAAATGAGGAGGCACTCAAAAAGAAAAAAATATCATTTGCTCTTGACTGGCATGTCACATGTATAATTCATGTTGAAAGTTGGTGGTAGTTGACATAATTATATATTTATATTTACATTGTATGGTGACCTAAAATTTTTGCTTCACCAATTGCCTAGAAAATGCTAAACTTACGAATGGGATATTTAAAAAAAATGAGGGGTCCATGCGAGACATTACATTTACTTAGTTAATATCCTACCAACAACTTAATTTATTCATTAAGTTTGGTTTCTCAACATGGGCTTAGATGAGCTAATAGGGTAGAATAGAACTTACAAAATACTAATGTAGGGGCTCAAAGCTTTCACTAGCTACCAAACCTTTCAAATTCTCATGTCATTGTCTTTAGTAATCGATCAATATCTAATATTCAAATTTTTTTTTGAATTTATCAATAAATAAATTTCTTATATGATGTTGGATATTAAAATGTGATTATTTTTTTCTTTTTTAAGATTTGCAATTTAATTGGTTGACTAAATCGATAGGAGTGATAGTATGCTTCTTGGTAACACTATCCATCAAGGTTCAAAATGCTAGAGATATGATAAAGGGATTAGGCCTAGATCATTGACTCTCACCCAAAATGGTATTACTATTGATTTGTACTTCAATATCGAACAACAAAACGAACTTTTAGATCCTAGGTCCTAGAATTATTGTGTTGCTAGATTCTAGGTTAATCGTATGAGTATGGGATTAATCCTACACCTATAGAACTCACCATCTAAATTAAAAAAAATCAAATACAAAATTTTCTAACTCTTAGCTATTTGACTCCCATCACATGCCAACTTAGTACAAATTTTAATGTTCTAGTGGTATGTAAAGCCATTCATTGTGGATCCATTTGTTCATGCAATATGCATTCACAAAATCCTATGCATTGGAAAGAAAATCCAGTCTTGGAACACTTTAATTGGAGTTTTAAAATGAAACTCAATTTGGATCTCCATTTTAAGATATTTAAATTTATAAATATTTTTGTTTATGATCATTTTATACTTGATATAATTATGATTATTTCATTGCTTTTGTAGATTTCCTAGGTTTTGGATTCATTTATGTTTATTAAACTCTGACTAGGGTTTGGATTTACATAGTGATATAATCCCTTTTTTTCTAACCTACAACCCTAAGATATTTTACAACATGACTCCTTCATTTATTTGCATGCAATAATTTTTCATTTCCACATGTTTTTTATCTTTTTTAATACATGACACATTTTTCCTTGATATACTCATGCTTTTTTATGCTTTGGATGTGCATATGTTTTCTATGGAAGTGTTGTTTTATCATGTATTATATTTTGACTCTTCCATTGATTTTGTTATAGATTTTTAACTTCTATTAAAGATGCTTATATCACTTACCTATACACTCCATGCCAATCTGATGCCTTGTGATAATGATGATAATCTATTAAGCAAGAGTTTATCATGTGATATATCCACATGATGACCATTGATGATATTACATCACATTTAGCCATACATGAAATTAGTATACTTCTTGATGATATATATTTTGAATTTCATTAATGATCCTATGTCAATAAATTCATTTTCTTTATGTGAGTTACTTATTTTCATACTTGATTTAATAAGTATAGTGATGGCCATGTTTGTACATGTCATGTAGAATCTATAGATAATTATGATTTCCATTCATATAATCTTATCATAGATGACAATAAACTACACTTTGACGATTATTTATTATCTTCTCAAGTATTACTTGTTGAAATTTCATTGCTTTATCCTACATTATATGATGAAATTATGAGCCTAAGTAAAAAAAATTACATGAGGATTATGATGATCTCTTATGTGAAGTCATTTTCCTTGCTAATTATAAGCATTTAGATGATGATATCTTGTGAATGTGAATTTAGTTTATACTTAAGTGAGATATCTATATAATATTTTTATTCATCTTGTATTCCTCGCACTTCATGAATCTAAATCATGTTTTCATTTCCTATTTCTTTGATCTAGAGTTCACATGAGGTTAGTATGATATCTCATGATTTAATTTTTTATTGTAATGCATCTATTGAACACACATTGGATGATGAGAAGGGAAGGGGGTGAATCAACATAAATTAAAATTTTGGACTACAAACTTATGTTAACCAATTAATTCTAGATATGCACATCAAAAGAATTAAACAAGTTCATCAAAAATCATCCACACAAGAACACCAATATTTTATACGTGGAAAAATCAAACTAAGAAAAACCACGGTGAGTGTTAACTCACAAGATAATCCACTATATAGAAATGATTACAAAAGAGAGAACTCACTGCTCCATACTTACAGACCAAGGCTATCTTCTCATGGCGCAAGATACAAAAAGAGGACATGCAAACCTAAAGCTAACTGCAATAGGGCAAGATACAGATTTACAAATTTCAAGAAAATAACTCTATGAATGAAAGCATCTCAATATTTTGATTACGGTGACCGTTAAAGCACAATCTCTCACCTTACTGAAATATCCAGACCACCAGATCTTTCGGATTACAACATCTACATCCACTGTCACTCCTACACAGCAACACCATCTAACACATCAACTCAAATCACATTGACATCCTTACATCAAGTCACACATACTCACTAAATAATTCCAAATGCATATCTCACATATTAATCATCATCTAATTCACGTGCATCTCACTCACATATATCTATATATTCTTCTCAATAAATCATCATGTGTGTGTGTGCGTATATACCAAACTGAAACAAAATATCCTCACCAAGTCGGCCAAAAGATAGATTGTAACGTGTACACACATTTACGACTCAAGATATACAACTAGACCAAAATATAAAACATGGAACATAAACTGGACCTAAACCAACATCCAATGAGAAGCACTGAACCCATAGAATACATCACATGGAATCACTGGACCAAGGAATATACATTATATCCCAACACATGCATTGATCAAATGAAAGAGTCCAAACCAAAATAGGCAACACTCAGACTATACGGATAAATATTCCCACTGTCCTCACCATTAATATCAACTAGAATAACTACCAACGAAACCTTTCTATATCCAATCCACAAAAACCAATCATAACAACCTTTGGTACAAGCATAATCATAACAAGTGGTACAAAAGTATAACTACAGATACTTCAACAAATATTGAATCCACATAACAGATGTTGAGTCCCACACAACAAATTCCCAAGCCAAAACGTATTCGGACCACACTATTTGACATCAATGACAACAAAGAACACATCTCTAACAATCTTCCCCTTAGTCATTGATGGCAAACAACCAAAAAAAAAATCACATTAAGACTTTGGAAAAACAACCAATAACAACTCCCCCCAACAATAACATTACCAAAATAGATAAAAAAACATTTTTCAACATCTTTATCCCCCTTTGTCATCAAAGACAAGGGCCAAAACCCAAAACACCAAAATCATTCAAAATCACCTAGCCATATATCTTTGAATTGTTTCTCCAGCTTGATCACCAAGGCCTTCCAAGCATCCAGAATCCTACTCTGACTCTTGAATAATGAATACATTTATTTACTACATCATCAAAATAATTTATGTTTTTAGTAACCTTCTCAACACTCGCTGCTTCAACCAACAATCTCAAATAAGAAGAAAGTTTGAATTCCATGTCAACTCTTAGCTCGCCAAATGTTCTCATAAATTCATCTCTTTGTCTCCTTCTCAGAGATAAATGAACATGTAATTCTCGAGCCTTATCCCTTTCTTTTCCATAAACAATTGTAGACACTTTATAATCTTTAGCCATTTCAACCAATTGAGACTCAATTCGACCAATTTCATCTTTGAACTTCTACATGGCAACATGCCACCTCAAACAAAATTTATACAACTTTTCAATAGCTTTAATAGATTTCTTGGAATTCAATAAATTAAGAATTAGCACCTGATGTGCCTTCCTACATCTCTATGTCATCGCCTCATGCAAATTTGCTTCTAAATCCTTCCTTAACATTATTGTCATCTTCTCCAATCATTCTCTCTATAGGTAACTCAACAATCTCCTCCAAAAAATAATCAGCAACATCAACAACAACTAAATTGTTCTGAACCAAATACTTTACAAATGCTTTCTCAATAACATCCTTCTCATAAGATACATAATTGTCATATGAATCACCAACAAACTTCACACTACCAATCTTCTTGATCATTTCAAGCACCATGTCCTCTATAAGATCATCATCATCAGTTTCCTCATCATCTTCTTTCTGCACCACTTCAGCTTCCTCACTCTAAGAAACTTGTTGTTTTGCCTTCATCTCCTCTTCTTCATCATCACTATCTATAGCCACCAGTTCAATATCCTTCTTCATCAGAACTCTTTTTCCTTTCTTCTGAACCTTAGAACAGGAGGCAGATGCCTCTACAAATAGCCTTCTAGATTTCTTTACTTTCTTCTCTAGCTTCATCATACCAAACCTTCCAAAAATATCTTCCCTTGTTCCAAATCTCTCTGCATTATTATCCTTTGACATCTTCAGAAGTTTCTTAACAATCCTAATGCATTCATCTTCTAAAACTTCATAAGATAATGGAGTTACCCAAGAAACTCTAGGAACCATATCTTCTAAAAAGAAATTATCTTTATCTACCACAAACACAATGTCATTCTCATACCAATCTAAAACTTTAGGAAGAATTTGATTCCTCAAAACCAACTCACTTCTAAGCTTCTCAAAGAAATTCTTGCACATTTTAGAGCTATCATCCAAACCATCTAAGTAACTCTTAATATGACATCCAACAAATATATCTCCTCTCCATGCAATATTCTTGACACCGGGCAAAGCATTTAGAAAATAGAAAACTAAACAAACAATCAGAGAACCATACGGAAATGGATATATATCACTCTTTTTCAACTTGATATTATCAAACAATTGCCGACTCAAAATCTCACACGGATCATATTCAGCATTTTCCTTGACCATCCTATAAGCCACATATACTCTGGTAGACGCACAAGATCCTTCTCTATTCCTATAGTAAAATTTGTTAGATATCCCCATTGTTACATATACATCTCTAATAGAATCAATTCTCAAAGCTCTTCCATCTGATATTACTCTGGCCCAATTCACTTCAACATTCTTTATAGATTTCAACATTGACACTTCTCTAGTCACACATAACCTTGTCACAACTTGCAACACTTCCTTCGAAATCAAGTATGGTTTATCAAGCCAAATATATTTATCATGAATTCTACTAAGAACAATTCTTATAATTTCTTCATCTTTGAACATCAGGAAATAATTCCAAGTATCCAAAACCTTGTGCCCTAGGCTACTGAATTCATTCTTCAACCTCTGCAAACTGTCAGTCAAATTACTCTGTCGGAAAGCCCTAATCTTCTCATTATCATACTCTTCTAGAACAACATGAATATACTAATAGATATCCTCTTTATGAATAACATGGTTATCAATACCAAAAAAAACTCCAATCAAGTCTATATCTAGTGGAATGAAAGGTTTTAATTCATACTCAGGTCTGGGCTCATCATTGATACTTACAATTTTCGCCATTTTGCCAAATCATTGCTCTGTAATTTCTTTTCACACACTTTTTCTTGAATTCTCTCCTTCGCTTTCCAAATCGCAAATGCACAAATGATTGTAATTTCTGAAATATATACCCATGAATTAGTTTTCAAAAAGATAATACATTGTTTTTCTAACCTCTAAAAATTACATTTGGACCACAATATAAGCTCAAAACCTTTGTAAAAATATCACAAATATATGTCATGCTGAGAGGATACCCAACATGAAAACAATAGGGGTTGGAAGTTATTTTCATTGAAGATCCCCCTCAGACCCTACTGTTTGAGTCAATTATCGAAAGAGGGAACTGCACCCTTAGTCGATGTTGAACCACATTCAACATTTCCTTCAGTCTTTTCTTCTAATTTCTTTACCCACAATTTCTTTCCTTTTATATTAGATTCTACCATATTCTTTGGACAAGAATTTTTTCCTTTACTGCTTTTACAAAATTTTACAATGTACCCAACAACATTACAAATATAGCATATCGAACCATTCTGTATCATACTCCCATTCACATTTCTTTTGAAGTTCCTATTCATCTCGCATCCAACATCTTTGTGCCCATATCCATTGCAACCATAGAAACATCCACTAAAAGATTTGACATAATTGTTCATATTCATTCTTCTTCTACATTCACTAGCCTTGTGACCAAACTTACTACAATAATGACAGTTTCCATTGAAAGAGTAGTTCCTTATCTGATTTTTGCATTCACTCACTTTGTGTCCTACTTGATTGCATGAAAGACAAATTTCCTTTGAAAGATAAATACCTGGAAGAAATAGGAGGAGGTCTTTGGTCCATCATAGAAGTTTCCAAAAATTCCAATTAGGCATGAAAATCTCGTTATCCTCAGTAGCATTCTTCATTCCTTTGTCTTTCTCTTCATTGATCTTCTATAATTCACCAAAATCTCCATTAATCTGAAACTACAAGTTAGATTCTCATATCTCTTTTCCACGTTTCAGACAAGCCATTATTGATTTGATCTTTATCATCTTTAAGTTATTTTTTTAGATTTGTCACTTCTTCTAATTTCAAACATTCTTTGGTCTTCTCATCAAGTTTTGTTTCATATTCATCAATTGCCTTATTTCCTTTGTCCACTCAACCTCTTAAGAAAGTAATCTTCTCAACTGCCTTCTTATACTTGTCTTTGCACTCATCCAGATCAGCCAATGTAGATCTCAACTCTCCTTCCATATCAACAACTCCTCCAACATCATCTCAATCACCTTGATCTAAAGCATCCATCTCATTCATCTCTTCTTCAAACATAGTATTGAAAACTCTTGATCTACCTCAAGTGATTAAGCTTTCTCAAGAGGGACCTTGATCTGATACCAATTTTTGAACACACACCGGATGCTGAGAGGGGGGGCTGAATAAGTAAAATTAAAATTCCAGACTGCAAACTTATGTTAACTGATTGATTCTAGATATGCACATCAAAAGCATTAAACAAGTTTATCATAAATTATCCACACAAGATCACCAATATTTTATATGTTGAAAACCCAAACTAGGAAAAATTGCAGCGAGTGCTAACTAACAAGATAATCCACTATATAGAAATGATTATACAAAAGAGATCTCATTGATTCGGACTTGCAAACCAAGGCTAACTGCTCATGGCACAAGATACAAAAAAGAGGACTTGCAAACCTAAAGCTAACTGCAATAGGGCAAGATGCAGATTTACAACTTTCAAGAAAATAACTATATGATTGAAAGCATCTCGATATGCTGATTACGGTCACTATTAAAGAACAATATCTTATCTTACTAAAATATCTGGACCACCTTCTAGATTACATCATCTACATCCACAACCACTCATGCACAACAACACCATCTAACATAGCAACTCATATCACATTGACATCCTTACATCAAGTCGCCCATACTGACTGCCGAATTCCACATACATATCTCACATAATCATCATCATCATCTAATTCATTCACATCTCACTCACATATATCTATATATATTTTTCAACAAATCATCATGTGTATATATATATATATATACCAAACCGGAACTAAACATCCTCACCAAGTCGGCCAAAAGATAGATTGTAACGTGTACACATATTTTTTACTCAAGATATACAACCGAACCAAAATATAAAACGTGGAACATAAACCGGACCTAAACCATATCCAACAAGCAACACCAAACCAATAGAATACATTACACAGAATCATTAGACCAAGGAATATACATTATATCCCAACAAATGCACTCATCAAAAGAAAGATTTAGAACCAAAATAGGCAATACCCGAACCATGTAGATAAAGCTTCCAACTATCCTCACCATTAGTATCAACTAGAACAACTACCAATGCATCCTGTCTATATCCAATCCACAAAAACCAATCATAACAACTGGTACAAAAGCATAAGTAGAGATACTTCAATGAAATACTGAATTCACAAAGCATATCTCCAGACCAGAACATATTTGGACCACATTGTTTGACATCAATGACAACAAATCACACATCAATAGCAACATCCTATATCAAGATCAAGTATACCTCTCATATACCAAACTCAATGTTGTCATTTAATCTTATCACTATAATCTTGTGGGCCATACACATCAATGATTAAAAAGAGGGCATGATTTTAATCTACCACTATTGGTTTTCCCAACCAATTCAATTTATTTACCTCTTACAACTCAACTCTCATATAAGAAATCTAAGAAGTTTGACATTATTTAAATTTTTAAAAATAATCAAGCAAAATTATCTCTTTGGAACTTATTATGTAGACTACTTTCTATAGTGATATTATGTTGAAAGTTTTAAAGAAAGTCTAAGTTGAGTTTGAGAAGTTACTCCACATTAGTTAGACATTTGTTAGATTTTATTAGCCATAAGGAACATAATTCTATATTATTTATATTCACCCCACCTAAAATGTGCCTTAGAGAAACAATAATTTTACCCTTTCACACATTTTGGGGAAGTGTGACAACTATTCATTATATGATCTTTAACTAGTTGATAACGGATTCTCTTTAGCACATGCATTAATTTTTTTAAAACAATTAGAATTAGACCTTGCACATTAGATATAGGATGCTCCATGTGATGCACAAAAAATTGACTCATAAATTCCTTCTTGAGTATCCATTTTATCATGTTATGAATGTTAGGTCCCGAAGACAACTGAGAAGGGGGGGGGGGGGGGGTGAATCAGTTGTCTAACAAATTCAAACCAAAAACAACTTTACCAACTTAATGCTTAATACCGGTAAACCAATCTTTTATGCCAGTAGACAGTTTTATCAGTTAATTATAATACCGATAAAGATTAATGCATGAAACAAAAAGACAAAGTCATCCACAACACATAACACCAATATTTATACATGGAAACCCTATAAGGGGAAAAACCACGGTGGGAAACCTTACCCACAATCAGATGATACTACTGCAGATAGTATGTGTATACAAATGGGGTCTACACATGCAGAAAGGCCAAGCACCTAGAGCTCACTGCTCAAACACAAATAGGAGTCACACTGACTACAATTGGATGGTTAAATCCAATAAGGATGTACTGCTCAAATTAGCATCTTTCTATGCTAGATTCAGTACCGGTGTAGTTCTGATTGTCTTCAAAAAAACCTTCCTTCAAACTTCAAATGATGTCTGTGTGTATAGCTCTGCTTATTCTCGCATATACCTTCGCACAATCCTTTTTCGCATTCCACACATGATCTTACAAATAAGATCTTACATTTATATCATAACCTAAGACCAATTTTAGTAGGTCAGCTCTAAAGGATATTACAATAAAATCAATTTACAAACAAAACAATGTCCGTTGCAATAACCGATTCAACATGTCGGCTTGATGCATTTACAACAATAGTGAGACATCTCCATAGCGTGTCGTGCTGATCTGGAAAAGATAAACCTGTCGGTGTATATCCTGGACCTATTTGTCGGTAACAACAAATATGCAAATATGAATATGCCAATGAACAAAACTCCAAGACAAAGTGTCCAAACGATGTCTTCGACATAACTAGGTGTTTTCCATGCTATTCCAAGTGCCGGTGAACATTATATCCTGCCGGTGTACCAGATACCGGTGAATGTGCATAAGTCACTTGCTTGCCGGTGAATGTTGTTGATTCTCCAAAGTGCCAGAGTTGATAGGTGTTTAGTAGGTGTTGACATCAATGACAAAACCATACCAAAATACCAACAATCTCCCCCTTTGGCATTGATGGAAACACAAGATGGAAAAACCATCAAAGTGCCAAAACAAAAATGCCAAATACCAAAAACCAATAATCTTCCCAAAGTAACAATCTCTCCCCCTGGGAGGGACATGAGTTTTCCTTGTGTTTTTCCATACCAATCTCTCCCCCTTTGACATCAAATGCCAAAGCAATATAAAGACCATTTTTCAGATGCAAAATACGAACCAATTTAATATACCAACTACTCCCCCTGAGAAGTAGCTTTCTCATCAAAGCCGGAGTAAAAGATTTCTCTATTATTTTTGTCGGTTGATGACTATCATCAACTGTCTAAGTTTCTACTGGTGGGGGTATGACCCCAAGCTGGTCTTTGAGATATTCAAAAGTCTCCTTAGGCAGAGGTTTAGTGAAAATATCTGCAATTTGCTCTTTAGTATTCACATAAACCATTTTAATTTCTTTTGCTTCAACATTTTCCCTTAGAAAATTCAGTTTGATAGAAACATGTTTGGTTTTAGATTGTAGTACCAGATTCTTAGATAAATCAATTGTTGTAGTGTTATCACAATAGATAGTAATAGGTTCCTTGCATTTTACCTTTATATCCTTCAACATTTGCTTAAGCCATAGTAACTGTGTACAGTTGGTTGTTGCTGCAACATATTCTGATTTAGTTGTTGATAAAGATGTACAACTTTGTTTCTTACTCAACCAAGAAATTAATCTGCTTCCAAGAAAAAATGCTCCACCGGTGGTGCTTTTTCTATCATCCACATCTCCTGCCCAATTTGCATCTATGTATGCACATAATTCAAAGTTTTCATCTCTAGGATACCATAATCCAAGATTTGTAGTGCCTTGCAAGTACCAAAAAATCCTTTTTACTGTTGATTCATGATTTTCTGTAGGATTACTCTAAAATCTTGAATCAATACATACTGCATTCATGATATCAGGTCTTGTTTGTGTCAAATACAGTAAACCTCCTATCATAGATTTGTACCTAGTCGGATTAACAGGTGTAGATTCATCCCTTAGTGATAATTTGTCATTTGTAGTCATAGGTGTGCTTACCGGTTTAGAGTTCTCCATCCCAAATTTCTTTAATAACTCCTTCAAGTACTTGGATTGACTCAAGAATATACCTTTATTAGTCTGTGAAATCTGCAATCCTAAAAAGAATTTTATTTCTCCAATCATAGACATTTCAAATTCTTGTTGCATTTCAATAGTAAATTCTTTACATAATCCATCTTCTCCTCCAAAGATTATATCATCAACAAAAACTTCTATAACCAAGATGTCATCATTTGTCACTTTATAATATAAGTTGTTGTCAGCATTACCTTTAGAAAAACCAATCTTCAAAAGATACTTATCCAATCTTGCATGCCAAGCTCTTGGAGCTTGTTTCAACCCATACAAAGCTTTCCTTAATCTGCAAACCATATCTTTGTTATCTGTCAAAGAGAATCCATCAGGTTGTTCAATGTAAAATTCTTCTTCAAGATCTCCATTCATAAATGCACATTTAATATCCATTTGATATACTTTGTAGTTCTTGTGTGCTGCAAAAGCCAAAAATAATTTGACTGCCTCAATTCTAGCTACTGGTGCAAAGGTTTCATTATAATCAATTCCTTCTTTCTGAGAATATCCCTTACACACTAGTCTTGCTTTATTCCTGATTACCTTACCATCTTCATTAAGTTTGTTTCTGAATACCCACTTTGTTCCAATCACATTTTTGTCTTTAGGTCGGGGAACTAATGTCCATGTGTTATTTTTCTCAATTTGCTCTAGTTCCTCTTCCATAGCTTTAATCCAGTGTTTATCTTCACATGCCTCATTAATTGATGATGGTTCAATTTGAGAAATAAGACATACCTCTTCATTTGTCAGTCTTCCTCTTGTCATAACTCCTTTATTCTTGTTCCCAATTATTTCATCTTCAGAGTGATTCAATCTTACATACCGGGGTATCTTTGTTTGTTGTTGTTCCTCAGTTACTGTGGAATTTTCAGATGATACCGGTGTAACTGGATCTTCATTCTGTACCAGTGGGTTCAATGTAGGTTCATTTGTTACAATCTATGTTGTCAGTTTAGAGTCTATGTACCTTGAAGTTCCTCTGAATTGTTCATCAATCTTCACATTTGTACTCTCAACAATTTTCTGCAATCTTTTGTTAAAACATCTATATGCCTTGCTCTTAGATGAATAACCAAGAAATATTCCTTCATCACTTCTAGGATCAAATTTGCCAATATACTCATCCCTTCTAATATAGCATTTACTTCCAAATATTCTAAAATATTTAAGAGTAGGAGTAATACCAAACCATAGTTCATGAGGGGTCTTACCAGTTTCACCTTTGATTTGAACTTTGTTGAATGTATAGATTGTTGTACTTACTGCCTCTCTCCAATACACATGTGGTAGATTTTCTTCTGATAACATACTTCTTGCTACATCCAAGATAGTTCTATTTTTCCTTTCAACAACTCCATTCTGTTGTGGTGTCTAGGGTGCTAATAGCTGTCTTTTGATTCCATTCACTTCACAGAATGCATTAAATTCCTTAGATGTAAATTCTCCTCCTTGATCTGATCTCATACATTTGATTTTCTTACCAGTTTCATTCTCTACCATTGCTTTGAATAGTTTGAACTTTCCAAGTGCTTCTGATTTTTCTCTGAGAAAAGTAACCCAACACATTCTAGAGTAGTCATCAATGATTAGCATGAAATATCTATCACCTTGCAAACTTTTAGTTCTAGCTGGACCACATAAATCAGTATGAATTGTCAAGAGCATTATTTGATTTTTCTGGAATACTTTTAAAAGTAGCTCTAACTTGTTTTCCAAATTGACATTCCTTACATACTGTATTGTGAGATTTGACAATTTTAGGTAAATCTCTAACTGCCTTAGTAGTACTGATTTTTACCATGCAATCAAAATTTACATGGCAGAGTCTCTTATGCCATAGCCAACTTTCATCAATATGTACAATCAAGCATGTCTTTTCACTGTTATTCAAATGAAAGATATTACCTCTAGTTTGATTACTGGTTGCAATTTCCAAACCAGTTCTATTCATGATTTTGCATTTTGCATTTTTGAATTGCAATTGAAATCCTTTTTCAACTAATTGACCAACACTCAAAATATTATGCTTTAACCTTCAACATAGTAAACATTGTCAGTATTATGCTTACCATCAAGAGATATTGTACCTTTACCTTTGATCAAACAAGCTTTATCATCTCCAAATCTCACCAAGCCTCCATTATATTCCTGAAAGTTCAAGAATTTACTTTTATCTCTAGTCATATGATGTGAGCATCCTGAATCAATGATCCATTCATCCTTAACTTCAACTTTAGCTTCCAGGGCCTGCTCTACCGGTTGAATAGTAGGTGTTGATTGATCTTTTGTTATAGCAACAAAAACCCATCCATTGTCTGTCGGATCTTCATCAAAATCATCAGTCACTCTTCATCAGCAAGATAACAAGATTTATCTTTATTCTTCTTAAATCTGTATCTCTGATATTCAGGGTTAGGCTTGTATGTTCTCCTAGCTTCTTCTCTTAGTCTAGCATGTCTATCAGGGCATCTAGAATCCATATGACCAATCTTATTACAGTTAAAGAATTTAAAGGGTGCTTTACCTTCATACTTAATTCCAACTAGACCTTTAGGCATTTTTTTTGCAAATAGTGCTTCAAGTTCTTCAAGTTCTTCATTTTCTCTCCTGCTTTCCTCAAGTTCTCTTGCATAAAAGGCTTTCCAATCAGACTTGTCAAATGATGGTGCAGATGATGTTGATGCCTTAAAAGCTAAATCTATCTTTATAGTAGCAACAAGACCAAATTCCTCAATTTCAAAAGCTGAAAGTTTTCCAATCAATGTATCCCTAGTTACTGATGTATTAGGCATTGTTCTTAACTCATTTATAGCAGCAACCTTCATTTTATATGCCGATGGCAATCCTCTTAAAACTTTTGAAACAATTTCATCTTCACTTAAGGTTCCTCCACAACATTTAATACCCAAAACAATTTCATTTACTCTTTCCATAAAAGCAGAAATCCTTTCATCTTCTTCCATTTTCAGATTTTCATACCTAACCCGAAAGCTTTCAAGTTTTGCAATTTTGACTGTGGAATCTCCTTCATTCAGTGTTTCCAAATGATCCCAAATAGCTTTAGCAGTTGATCTATCTGATAATCCCATGATTTGTTGATCTGTTAATGCGCTCAAAAGTGCTTCTCTTGCTTTGCAATCATTTTCTTCATCTTTTCCCAAGGTAGGTGGATTAGGCTGACCAGGAGTAGGAGCAGTATAGCCATTCTTTGTAACTTCCCAGATGTCCTTTCCAATGCAATTTAAGTGTGTCTCCATTCTGATCTTCCATATGCCATAGTTGGTTCCATCAAGTTTAGGACTGTCCTTCCTAAAATAGTTAGTAGACATTGAATCTCCTCAAGTTGTTAAACTTCTGAAAAAAGAGGACTAGGCTCTGATACCAATTGTTAGGTCCCAAAGACAACTAAGAGGGGGGGGGGGAGGGGGGGTGAATCAGTTGTCTAACAAATTCAAACCAAAAACAACTTTACCAACTTAATGCTTAATACTGGTAAACTAGTCTTTTATGTCGATAGACAGTTTTATTAGTTAATTGTAATATCGGTAAAGATTAATGCATGAAACAAAAAGACAAAGTCATCCACAACACATAACACCAATATTTGTACATGGAAACCCTGTAAGGGGAAAAACCACGGTGGGAAACCTTACCCACAATCAGATGATACTACTGCAGATAGTATGTGTATACAAATGAGGTCTGCACATGCAGAAAGGCCAAGCGCCTAGAGCTCACTGCTCAAATACAAATAGGAGTCACACTGACTACAATTGGATGGTTAAATCTAATAAGGATGTACTGCTCAAATTAGCATCTTTCTATGTTGGATTCAGTACCAGTGTAGTTCAGTTTGTCTTCAAAAAATCCTTCCTTCAAACTTCAAATGATGTCTACGTGTATAGCTCTTCTTATTCTCGCATATACCTTCACACAATACTTTTTTGCATTCCACACATGATCTTACAAATAAGATCTTACATTTATATCATAACCTAAGACCAATTTTAGTAGGTCGGCTCTAAAGGATATTACAATAAAATCAATTTACAAAAAAAACAATGTCCGATGCAATAACCGATTCAACATGTCGGCTTGATGCATTTACAACAATAATGAGACATCTCCATAGCGTGTCGTGCTGATCTGGAAAAGATAAAACTATTGGTGTATATCCTGGACCTATTTGCTGGTAACAACAAATATGCAAATATGAATATGCCAATGAACAAAACTCCAAGACAAAGTGTCCAAACGATGTCTTCGACATAACCAGGTGTTTTCCATGCTATTCCAAGTGTCGGTGAACAGTATATCCTACCAGTGTACCAGATACCGGTGACTGTGCATAAGTCACTTGCTTGCCAGTGAATGTTGTTGATTCTCCAAAGTGCCAGAGTTGATAGGTGTTTAGTAGGTGTTGACATCAATGACAAAACCATACCAAAATACTGACAATGAAAGCCATGGTTTCTAATTTTTATCAACATGTTAATCTTTTTGCATAAAGGGAAGCTTTCTCACATATCTATATGTCCTCAACCATATAACATGTGTAAACCAATAGATACATTTGACAATGTCACTTTGAAATCATCCACCGGATACAAATGCCATCAAGTATGACATATTAATCTTTATAATTTTAAAGAATGGTTACTAGAGTCACTAGATTACAAGCATTATAGTTGTGGTGAATACAATGTTGATCCTAAAGCTTGTAATGTTCCATCTCTTTATACGGATCCATCCACTTGTAGAAAAACACCCGAGGAAATCCCAAGGCATATAATGATGTGCATGAGGCTAAGTGCATGTGAAAGTGATCCTAAGAGAAATATGTATACACAATAAATAACCAGCTCCTCTTGCTCCATTATTTTAACAAATTTATGCTCTTGGATACAATCACATTCCTAAACTAGGGTATCAAGGCACAAGAATAGGAAGGAATAAACACAAAAAAACATAGATTTATTGAACTAGAAAATACTATATGAAGTATGATATCAACTATAATAAATGACATGGTGGTTTGAACTGAATGAAAATGAGAAGGAAATAAACCTGAAGTTGAACCTTTTTCCCAATCTTGATGAGGCATGATGTTCCCTTATTAAATGTTACTTTGAGTACATGATTCTTTATATGAAATTAATTCATTTTTTTTTTTAACATCACATTAATTTTGTGTTCATTAATTATAACATATTTTTCACACCTCCCATCTCTATCCCCTTTCCAACCATATAAAATTGAGTCATTTGGAACCCATTTGGTTTATCCTTTTCATCTCCCACCTCAGTCTTCCTTTTTTAAACCCTAATTTACTTATTTTCTTCCACATCCTTCCCAATTTATTTGTTAACCCTACCTATTTTTTCCTAAACCCACTTTTTTAATCTATTATCTTAGTCTTATTTATACTAGTATTATTTTTGTAATATTTTGTTTCTATTTAGTTTGTCTATGATATCTTCCAATTACATTATTTTAGCCTTATTTCATTGTTCCTTTCATCATTGTTCAATGGATTTTCAATATCTATGTTTTGAATCAATTTAAATTCATCATATGGGTCTATATTAATATTTCTATCATATTTTTAAGTGTATAATATATTGATATTCCAAAAGGGGACTCTATAAGGTAAACACCCCCTTTAAATGTTTGTTGTGCAAGAGTTTCCATACATTTTTTGTGTTATAGGTCAAATAAAAAAACATCAGTGAAGAATAATTCAAATTGACAAAAGCAAAGTGTTCTAGAATCATATATGGAAGTTAATTGTAGATTTTAGCCAATTTGAGATTGTTCAAATTTTTAGTCAATTTTCAAGAGTTCAACAAGCATTCAAGTAGGAACTTTGAATTTAAACCACAATAAATTTATAGGTTTTTAGATTTGAATATTCATAAAAGATGTATCACAATATTTAGACCTTATATATTCTTATATAACATTACAAAATTAGGTGAAAGCTTTCTATTTTCATTATTTTGTCATTCTATCGCTTAGTTATATGATAAGTTAGATGCATGTTATTTAAACTAATGATTGAATTGAATATGATAATTATATATGTTTGTCTTAATCAAATAACAAAATTTTCTTAATTATATACAATTTGATTATTATTATTAAATAGTGCCTTGTAAACTTTTTAGCATGACCAATGACACTGGCACAACATGCCCTTTGGTCCCACATGAAATGCTTTTGACCTAGAGCTATGAATCAGTGAGGTCACAAATGAGGGACCTCATCCCCATTTATCAAAGTTGAGGCTCAAACTCATGGGCACATTGGCTTAGCAAAGGCACAAGCCTGCGATCATAATGGACCAACAGGGGTTTGAACCTTGGTAGCCTCAATAGCACCACCACCACTACTTAACCAACACACTATGGAAAGAATCCCCGCAGTTTGATATTTTAGTTATCTATATGAAATGTGATTTGTTTAACTTGGACTAACTACCATATTTTGAAATATGGATGCAAGCTAGTGTTCTCACCTCACACATATTGGGGAGAGTATCATCTAGGAGGAAGGGAAATGGAAACATCAAGGCAACCAAACCAATGATAATTTGAGAACCCATATGCACTTGCGCAAGTTTTATTGTGACATAAATGTATTCTAGACATATTATTGGTTTTCACAAGAGTCATTGAATGTTTGTCTTTTCTTTCAAATGTATTTGTGATATTTGGTTTAAATATTATATTTAAACATATATGGTCTAATTCATGTATATTATTTCATGGAATCTATCTGTAATGCCCCGTCAAGAAACCCTATATAATAACACTAAAACTCTCGAAAAGAGTGCAAATAATTTTTTTTTAAATCATTAATGAATTAAGAGTTGCATTAAATTAAACATTGCAATAGCATTGCAAAGCAGAAGACTTATCTTAAACTCCTAAAGGGTTTCCAACGAAGATTACTTATTTAATCTAAAGAATATTAAGGTTAATTAACCCAATTAACAATGAGATTGATTTAACCATTTCAGAATGGAACATCTACGACATGAACATAGAAATTAAATTCCATTAAGAGATTAAAGCAAGGTTGAATACATACAACAACCATAAATTACATTAAACAATTTAACCATAATGTCATTCATACATTCAAAATTGAAAGGAACAAGATGAACAGATAAACACATACACCATACAACACGAGTTGATAACGGAGTTCACCCCTATTGGGCTACGTCTCCGGGTTCGCTTCAAGTGTAAGACCATTCTATTAAATGAAAGATGAATTATACAAAGCTTTACATTAATTGCATCCTGCCATCAAGGCATACATAAACAAATGATACAAATGACCACATAGGGTCCAAGGGATACATAAATGATCCAAAAAGAACAAGAGGATCCATCTGAAACATCGAATGGAGTAAATACAAAAGAACATCTGGAGCACCTGCCAAACTAACTCCATGTAATCCGTGACTAAGCATCCCACGGTCTAACATGAATATCGGATACGCACATAAAGCATGAACATAGGGATATGACTTCCATAATAGTGCTCCAAACAAAATCAACACAAGACTGCACTCCAGTGGACATAAGGAAAGAACACATGGAATAGAATGACATCGGATCATCTCACAAAACTTACAAATACACACCAGATAAGACTTCACAAAGAATACCAGGTGACATCTACAAGTCTATACAATCGTGCACATAAGAGAAGAGTGTCAACACATAGTTTGGCATGGTTATCCTGGCAAGCCTCCATACGCCCCAATCCCCATCATGGGTTATCCTGGTAGCCTCTCCTGAACTCCCAGACCCATCCAAGTTCTATGCAGATCCAAGTTATCCTTTCGTGAAGACAAGGTAGATGGTTTTCCATTCCAGGCCTTCCCACTGCATCTTGAGTCTGTACTAGCACTCAACCATGAGCGGGGCACAATTAATCTTGATTAATGTTTGTAAAACTCAACCCCCCATTTTTTAATTAAGTTATCACTTATTACTCAACTTCCGATGGGTTATCCTGCTAACCACTTTGGGTGTGCCCCCCACTCGAAAGCCACTCTCTCTTACGACACCACAATCCTACTGAACTCTAAGGTATGACTCACGATACCAAAATACTCAAGGAGTTCAGACACAATAATAGTTCACTTGGTCACACAAACCTAGTTCCTAGGTTGAGTAAACTAGAGGACTCAATTGAATCACGAAAGGAGACTATAACAGATAAACAACACCAAAAGGATTACATATAACAATTAACTAAATGATTTGCACAGAAACTTAATCATAAGCCAAACACAGGCAAACCAAGATAATACATCAAGATATAAAAGAATCCAGTAATGTTGTTTATCGTTTATCTCAATTGACCAAGTTACTAACATTCTAAAATTCATTAATAAATTAATTACCACAATAATATTCACAATTACAATAGTAGTAATTTCAATTGAAAATAATTCCTTAATTACCCATTTAAAAACTTTCACAACATAATAAATAATCAGTCCATAAGACGAAAATACATTAATTAAACATTTTAATTTCTCAAGCAAAAACATTCCCACATATTTCTCAATTCCAATATATTAATATTTATAAATATATTATAATATATACACATATATATAAGTATTCCTCAAATATATATATATATATATATATATATATATATATATATATATATATATATTATATTAATACTTTATTATCTAAAATGAAAACTTAATTAAAAATTTCCTTAATCGAAAATAACTATTTTAATATATTATTAAACTTTAATAAATATTATTAATAATTAATAATATATATTAAAAATTAACTCTTAAACATATATTATTAAATATTAATATTTAATATATATTAAAAAAAAAATTAAAATATTAAATAAGACTCTTTTTTTTAAAATAAAGGGGTGGGGTGTGGGGGCCATGACGTAGTCCCCACCCATAGCCCATAGGCTATGGGGAGACCACGCCATGGACTCCTCTCACATGGCATGGGGAAAGCACATGGTTTTCTCACCGCCATGGGTGGTGAGGCCATGGCTTCCCTTCCACGCCTTCCCAACCACGCCTCCGTGACAGTAAAAAAAAACACAGTGGTTTTTAATAAAAAAAAAAAAAAAATTAAAATAAATTTCTCTGTCAATATAATAACTCAGAAAATTTTCGGAGTAAGGAAATAAAGTTTTGGAAAACAAAATCAGAACTAAATATGTATTTACCAGCATATTAAAAATACTAAAATTGGCAAAATTTAGCCAGCATAACCCCACACAGACTAAGATTGAACAAATTTCATACCCCAAAACCATAAAGAGCAACTAATTTTAACAATTAAGCTCCAATTAGAAATATTTAAATGTGATTTTTTACTGGTTTTCAAACACATAAGAAAAATTCATAAAATTAATGTGAACCCACTTTTATTCACAAATAGGAAAATAGATTTGGGAAAAACTTAAACTGATTTTAAATCATACTAATTTCTCATTTCAAAGCTAAATGAAAAATTCAAACAAACTTTGGCATCAATTCTCTTCACACAAAATTTCTTCAAACAAATACAATTTTGAACAAAACAAAAGAAAACCATAAATATATAAACTAGAATCCAACCTTAATTTCTTCCAAAACTTCTCTCCCATTCCCGTGAAAGAATGTGGTTTTATAAAAAAAAAATTAACCTAAAATTATTTTAGGTTGAAATTCTTTCTGACCAATGAAATCATTTGCATAAGGTTTAAATACAAAAAGATTTTCTCTCCAAAAAATGATTTTCTCCATTTATTTAAAAACTCAAATTTACATTTTCAAAGTCAATGAGGAAAAAGATTTTTATTTTCTTATTTGTTTACAATTCTTTTCAAATTTGCCTACACATTTTATTTCTCACCTGAAAACAATACATGATAAAACTTGCTTATATAATAAATTGAACAAATTGATTTTACAACAAATCACAAAAAGGGGTCGCAATTGATCTAATTTAATCTCTTTTATTTACCAATGCATAATAACACATTTAATCTAATTAAATACTTAAGATTTAATAATCAATTTTACCAAACGCATAATACGCAACTTAAATACACCAAACAAATACATGACCTGCATACCAAACAAAAAGGGAAACTGACTGACGACTGACGACGCTCACTTTGAGCACCACTAGGGTAAAACGTAGGTCTTAGAACTATCTCCTCCACTTCCATCGGATCAGTAAGGTATGCTCGAACTTGCGAAGCCAAGTGGAGTCGATATCTCATACCTACACAGTACTCAAGCCTGCAATTTCATGTGTCACCGAACCACACATGTATATATCTATATATTCATACATGGTAAACACACTAGTGAAAGATAATCGTGACTTCTCATGTCTCACCTGGATAGTGAGTGACAAGAAATCATCTCCCTGCACCCCATACACTTACATACATGTACACCGAACGCATAGCATGCATACAAGAAATGAGTTAGTTCATAATCATCAATACGTAATTAAAATCAACATTTAACATCGTTAAGAAGTTAATGCATAATCATCATTAACTGAAACACATATAAAAGCATATGTCATCATGATAGCATAATATCTACACATAAACATCATAACCAAGGGTGTCTACAAGGTAATGAAAAGTCAAACTTAGTCATAGTATGCACGTGAATAGTCTGATCGGGGAAGGGATACTACACTATCTCATAGTGTATCTAGGTGAAAGAATTATATTAAATAGGTGTGTATTTAAATATATCTAAACATTCAAAAAAATAAAATGATAATATTTTTAAATGATTATAAGCAATTAATTTGTGTTTTAATTTTGTTTGTGGTGGAGGACAAGAATGAAGTCAAAACTTAATCAATTTATTTTATTTTGAATATTTAAATAGTAGTCGACAAGGGAGAGCGAAATTTATTTAGGAAACCTTCACACTGATTAAATTATCTATAAACAATAGACCAAAAAAAAAAAGGAGTTTATTTAAGAAAACTTTCACAATAAATTCTATTTTATTTTTTCAAAATCCAAGAGTAGGAGGGAGCGTTACATTTTTTGAGGAGAAATCAAGAGAGATTTGCATATGAATTGAACAATCTCTTACTTTATTCATTTTATAATTTTCATTCAAACTTTGAGAGTTGGTCATTAGTTTTTGCCACCTTATTTCTCTCCCTAATTTAGAATTTTTGTTGCAACTATGCATGGAATTTTGGATGCCAAACATTCCTTTCTTTTGCTCTCTTTTTATCAAGATTCTTCGATAGGGGTGTGAGAGTTGAAGTGCATATTTGAGTCATTTTTTAAAATTATTATTATGTTGTGGTTTTCTTGAGGAAGGGCATGGAAGTTGTGCATTAAATTTGACTTTAAATTTTGTTTCATTTTTGTTTGTTGTTGGGTTTGAGAATTAAGAGAAAATTTCAAGTATTTTGGAGTAGTAATTTGTAAGTAATTATCTTCGTTTTTCTACATTCAAATTCTTTCAAATGGCAATTAAAGTAATGATTTAAGTTTTCTTTTAGAGCTACATTTGAATATTCTATGTCATTAAAAATAGTCATGAACTCTTATTTTTACATGTGTTTATTATGTATTTAAGTATTCATTTTTTTTACAACCACTTGTTGCCATTGAAATATGGATATAGGTGTGGTTATCTTGTTTGATTGATTGTATGCTTCTTGTTACAAGTCATGAGAATCAAAAGAACATCAAAGAAGAGAATTAGTCTTGTTACATTCGCATTACTTCATCAAACTATGTGTGTATTACATCTTTGTTGAATGTTTTAGACTTTGGTTTACCACCATTGAATCAATCATTCTAAAGGTCTAACTAAAGAAAACATGGGCCCCACAATTCAGTAGATTCTCTAAACACCGTCCATTCCTTATTAGATTTATGGTCCATACATAGAGCAGCCTTAACAAGTGTTAGATAACAATATTCTATCCAATCAGGTCCATTACTACAAGTTCATTTTACACATCAATTCAGATTCAATCCTATGATAATCAAATGAACTAAAATAATACACAATCAAATTCTTAAATCAATAATATTTATTTAACATATTTTAAAATTACCCAAAATATATTCTTTAACATCTACATAATAGCATCTTCAAAACTAAAACTAAATCCACTTTTATTTAATTTAAAACATAATTTTTTAATCATCCAATATCAACCTCAACTCATTTATAAATTTTTTAATTATGGATGACACAGACTGTATTTTTCAATTGTAGTTGTCAGATTACTTGACTTGAAAATTTGAGGTTGACAAACTGTAAGTAATATAATTTCTTGAACAGACACCCCAACAACATACAACCATGGCAGCTGTTACAACAAAATCAGATTGAGTGCTTTTTATATTCATTTAATTGCAGGCAGAGAATATGAATTCAGACTCATCTTCTTCTTGTTCCATAGATCACAATTCTTTTTGTTCTTCTAAGTCAACCTCTGCTCTGCTATATGGTTTATATGGTTTTGGCAAAGCATTAGACGATGTTAGCAATAATTGTAGAAGTTTGAATTACATCTACCAACTGCATTTTCTTGGGGGTGTCAATTTTTTTTAACAAATTTCATTTTAAATGCAGCTGGCAAGCATTGTAATCCAAGGAATAATGTTTGTTTGAGGCATTTTGTCCATTGTCTTTGCGCTGCATATTGCAATGCTGCCATCTAGGCGTGGACCATGGTACATTCACCTAGGTTGTAGAAAGTGGCTTTACATATACCAATTGCATCTGCTTCAATGTTTCTTATGCTTTCTCAATAATTTATTTTCATGAAAGTTGTATATGGGTTGTATATGGGTAAGTATACATTTAAATTATAAGTATTTCATTTATCAAAATAATTAAGTGTTAAACATAGTCTGAACATATCTTGAGGGGTTTGAATCTTGGTGAATGGTTTTTATCACATATTATCATTTTTATCAATTATGCTCAATCAATTGAACTACAACCCTTTGACCTTTGTTTTGGTATTAATGTATAAACTTATGGAGCTTTTGTGTGTGAGAGAAGGAAGAGTGAGGAGCCATATTATTTGCACTCTTCCTTATCTCCTTGCGGGATATGTAGGGTTGTGGAGAAGTAAAGGCACTTCAAACGCTTTTCTTTTTTTTTTAATGGAGGACTATTCAGCCTCTTTAGCTAAGAGCCAATGACTAAAAGGTATCCATTCCTCCAAATTCTCTCGGGGCACGACCCCGGCCTCATCCCTTATGATGTCAGTGTAATAACCCACCTTAATTAACCCAACAAAATTAACCATTCTTTTTTTTTTTTTTTTTTTTTTTATAAATTTAATCATTGTGTTTGATTCAATTTCATACTCTAGGCATCCATCCATTTGGATTAGGCATTCATCCATCCGGGATGAGCATCTAACCATACAGGTTAGGCATCGGTCCATACGGGACATGAGATTTCATCTATCCAATACGGGATAGACATCTACCCATACGGGGTAGGCATCGGTCCATACGGGACATAAGATTTCATCTATCCAATACGGGATAGGCATCTACCCATACGGGGTAGGCATCTATCCAATTGGGATAGGAGGTGCTCTAGCCAGAGACTTAGACTCATCGGGACCATTCGGGTCCTGAGCCACTCACTAAGTACTACACTCTTCTAATAGAAGTGCACCGAGGTCACCGTCCTTAGGAGTAATTAAATAACATAGTACAAGCTTGAATTTCGCCTCCGAATTTGACTTAAAGCCTCGGGAAGTCAAGCGAATCCATACGGGATTCCTTCCGAGTATGCATTGAATTACTTTTTTCCAATTTAATTATCTTATCTTTCAAAATAGGATTCTTACTCAATCTTTCTTTTACCAAGCCTAGACCCCACCCACGAACGCCTGAGTATGAGGGACAACTCCGTCCCAAGACTACCTACATACTCGCTTCGGCACGGGATCAAGGCGTAAAGTATGTAGTTCTATTTTCTACTCTATGGTTTGATGTAAACTGATTAGTGGGCACGCAACCCTTTCTAGGGTCAATGTCCTAGACAGTTTCTCTGCGGTTGCTACCCACAGTGGTAGCACTTAAACAAAGGCTCAAGATGGCCTATTGTTTGTGGCCTAACAACTACATCCTAACACCTATCATGAGCATCACCCTTGACCAAATTGACAATCACCAATATCTCTTCAAGATAAAAATCAATTTCATAAAAGCATTTTACTTAACCAACCCTAAAGGGGTTTACTATAGTTTAACTCAATGGATGAAAGATTGTTTTAGAGTTATCTTATTAAATTATCGATCCAAGGGGGATTACCCGCCCCTTGGATTTTAACTTCCAAGTGTCCCTTGTTACTCCCCGACGATTTATAGGGACGATGCCACAGACGTCGTTGATGTAGCTTTATTAGGTGTTAAGTGCAGTAGTTCAACACGACGGCATTACCCGTAAGCGTGACCCAGAGGCACTGTATATACCGAACACTACTTGGTTTTGGTTTTCCAACTTCCTTTATTTAATTTTTTTCTAACTTATGATAAACATCATGTTTGGAAAATAATTATGAATTAAACGCGTATATTTAGACTTTTCAAAGCTCAATTAATTGAAATAACTACTTGATGAATGACATGGAATAAAAACCATAACTAGAATTATTTATTATTCAAAACTTGAATATAACTTGCATGACAATGACAGTTAGGTAACTTGCATACTAACAATTAAACGTATAATTTGCATGAAGATGGGAACACCAATAATTGAAATCAATGTAAAGACATTTGCATGAAGCGAAGGTAGGGTAAGTTACATGCGAGAATATCGCTCATAAAACCACTAATCCCAACATAGAATTTAGCTTCAAGTCATTTAATTGCTAAGTGGATCTTAAGAGGATCTAAGTATCATTTAATATAAATTTGTTAAAACTAGTTGTAAATCTAAAATTTACCTAAGTTTAAAATTTTTAATAACTAAAATATATATATATATATATATAAGAATGAATTTAAATAAACTAACATTTTAAACATATATCGAAAAAAGAATTAACATTGCCTTCGAATTAGGTTTGATTGGTATTGACAAAGGTCAATGGGAGTGGGACCCCACGGGTCCCCTCCACTACCCTGCGGCCACTGCTGCAGTAGTGACCGCAGGCTAGTGGGGGTACCGTTACGGTACCACTCCCCTGTGGAGTATTAACTCCGTTCTTCCACCTGCGAGCCGATACACACGGGTACTATGTCGTGCAAGAATAAATGTTAATCACTTCGCATAAATTATTAATACCTTATGCATATTTTTATAGTTCATTCCAAAATATTAATTTGTATAAAAAGGGAATACATAAACAGGTATGTATACATAAGAAAATATTAATGTAAGAGAGAATATCATATTAAACCCAGAGATGAAATATAACAAAGAAATAAAAATAACCAGAGAAGTAATTTGCTCCAGTGATGCACAGATTATCAAGAAGTAGGTAGGTGTTTAAACTGAGAAATACAAGCTAACACAAAGGGATTATATTCTATTTCTCAACCAATGTCCAGAGACGGGGATAGAGAGTTATTTACAAGAAGATTATTTATTTTCATATTTCACAGGGAGAGAGTTTGTTCGACTGATATTCACAGAGAAATTTTATTCAACTCATTTAACTAATATTCACAGAGATTCAACTAATATTCACAGAGAAATTTTATTCAACTCATTTCACAGAGAGATTTATTTAACTAAAAATCACAGAGAGATTTAAAATAATCAAAGAGAGATTTTAAAATTAATCACAGAGAGATTTTAAAAATAATCACAGAGAGACTAAAGAATGAGATTCAGATTTCCATTCGAAGAACCAGAGAAATGAATTAGAGGGAGGAATAAAGATTCAAATCACACAGGAAAGAATTTTAATTTTAGGAAAAGAGATTTTAAACAAATAAAGGAATATGATTTTCTTTTGCTAAAATCTTTGGAAAAGAACAAAAGCAAGATCGTGTGCATATTTTCTTGAGGGAAATAAAATAAATAAATAACTATCTTTTACATGCACTATAGGAAAGCATCATCATTATTATTTATCCCCAAATAAAAGATTTAAAATCTAATAAAAGAATTTCTTTATATAAAGGAAGATCTATAACTATTTTTTTTGATAATACAAATTCCTCATAAGTGAATGTGAAATAACAAGGAGAGAACCTGGTTTATCGAGCTTGATGTTGAATCCACTGGTTATCCTTTTGATCCTTCCTTGCAACTTGAGAGAAATCCTTCAACAACAACTTAAAATTCCTGCAACGAAAAATGAAACTACCAAAGAGAAGATCTACTTCTAAAACTTGGGAAATTTCCTTCAAAACATAATCAAACCCCTTCTTTGAAACTTGTATATAATTTTATAAGAAAATTCCCTCTATTCCACTATCTAGAAAATTTAATTAAAAAGGAGATTCTTTCCCAATTTTGGACTTCATGCAAATTGATTAGACTTAGTGGGGGAGTTACATGCAAGGTGGTGGAGAATCCTCTAGAAGCTTCTTATTCTTCCTACAACATGTGCCATAATTGGATGTGGAAAATAAATAAATAAAAATAATGTATATTTTCCATGTGTGTGTGTGTGTGTATTATTATTTTATCCTTTTATAATATTCATTCAATCATTTAAATAGCTTATCCAAAAATATAATAGAATTGTATTTAAATCAAAAGGTGATAAAAGAGGGTTGTGACAGTCAAAGCCTTACATTCAGCAAGACTTGGTCCCTAGTGGGCTCATTAAGAACCATTTAACTTCACCAATAGACCAAGGGCCCATTGACTATATTGTGGGGTTTTAGGTAGCAATAGGAATTTAAGAAATGTGCAAATGTGTTCTCCACCAACTTAACTAGGATGTTGATTAATTAAATTGTAAATTTAGAAGATTCGGAAATTAAGAGAAAAGTTTGTGGAAATATAAATAATTTTAGTCTTCTTGATTTGAATGACCTCAAACTATGCACCCAAATAACACATGAACCAATTTTGTTTATTTTTCAACGATGGATTCATGTGAATATCATTGAATGTTAAGCACAATAAAAAAAATTTATGACTATAAGCTATTTTCAATTGAGTAATTTAATTAATTACATTATCACTTTGTGGACTTTGAAATTATCTACTTTAGGCACTTGTGTCTAGAAAAATCATGCTAAAACACAGCGGGAGATGACAAAACTCAAGGTTAATGCAAAACTGACACAAAAGGAAGTTGTTGAAAGGGAATCATGAGCATCCTGAGGTGATAAAGGTTGATACAAGGGTTGAAATGAGCCTACACAAACACTAGAGAAATGGACACTAAAGTGGATACAGAAGTGTAGGTGAAATTGCAAGGATATGCAATTTTCAACGCTACAATATTTTAAACATAAGATAGTCATTCCTCCATCCTTATATTATAAATGAATTTCACTTGATAGAGAAAGAAAAGGAACAACTTTTGACCTCATTATTCCATTAAACATTTATTGACAAATGATATCTTTAACCTCTTTATTATTGACATTATCATCCATATGATATTTTGTTATATCATCATTCATATTTTTTTCAAACATGTATGTTTCTAACATTACATTTTTATCACAATAAAAAATTGGCCATGGTTGTCAAATATGTATAACATCTCTCTTCATTTCTCATATGCATTTCATTTAGTAGATTTAGAACAAGAGAGGCAAATCAAAATAATGAAACTATGAGTTTGCATGAAAATATTTTTAAAAACAGGATTTAAAATAAGATGGTCCTTGAGATTTTCTTGTAGCATTCCTTATTCATCATCCTCTTCAAGAAATTTGAATGTTTCATACTTATATTACACTCAAGTCAAGAGAATATTACTTTTAGTTTTTTTCGTTCTCTTTGGTTTCAACTTGATATTCAATATTTATTTCAATCAAACTACTCAATGAGTACTCTTCAATGGCCTCAAAATAAAAAAATGCTTCAATTTTGGGAGGAGAAGTAGATACAAGTGAAGAAACATTTTTACTTTCTTTTGGACAAGTCATGTCATTAGAAGTTTATATAATGAACTACATTTATTAGAGCGAAAAATGTTGTTATATTTTTAGATTGAGTACAACACTGATAAATGCTTTTACAAGATGTTGGATAAGTATTACTTCCTTGATCATCATAATATATTTCTTACTCATCATTACTATCCTCATAATATGAATAAGATACTCTAGCATTATCTCCACCATGAGATTTAATCATTGGCTCAAATAATGAATCTTGTTTATTGGAATTTGAGAATTTAGAATGATCATTAAGTATAGAAGGTTTTCTTGTTTTTCTTTCAATATGCTTATTGTTTAATAAATCATCAAAAGAATTTTTTTTTAAAAAGACTATTCATTCATTTTTGTACTCTTTTTTTTTTTCAATAGATCATGCAATTTCTTTATAAGTCTCCTCATAAGATTCAAGTTGGAAGACATAATCTTTTGAAAGGTTGGATCTCATCTTTTCAATTTCTATCATACTCTTTCGAAGTTTGATCCATGAGTACATGGCTTCACCATAATTTGATTCAAGAATTTCATCAATAATAAATGTGGTTTACTTAGTGGTTTTTGTATTGTTTTATTGGTCCTTCTACATATGAAATATGTCTTAAATACTTTTGATCAAGACTTTTGGTTTCTAATCTTGTGAAGGATTTAACCCTATTTTATCAACCCTAGAAATATTTTTTTAAATCTATTCCAAACGAACAAGATTACCACCTCATTCAATGTAAGGATTTCATTGACCATTAGCATAGTTTTCTTTATAGGTCTTTAGTTTCTTGCTTGGTTTTAATAATGTTGTCGACCTCTAGGGAAACCATATTCTAAGTCTAAAGTGACTTCTCTTATGATATCAATTATTACTTGAGTAGGTTTTTCTAATGGTAAGAGTCATTGTCTTCTACTCCAAGAAAAGTACTTTCAAATGTATGAAAAATAAAAATACACCAGCATTTCATTCTCTAGTAGGGTTGCAAAAAACTGTTAGAAAAATTTATGTCATCATTCTTTCATTGTTTGTTTTTGAGACTCATTTAATGGATAGTGGCATAAATTTATAACATTTGAGAAATTATTGTGAGAAGGGTGGTTTTCGTCTACATATGAGAGAAGCAAAACTATTGTAAGATGGAGGCATTTGAGTTTTTTGTATACTTCTTTAAAAAATACAAAAGAAAAATAATGAAAATGAGAAAAATGAAGAAATTCTAGAAAATCAAATGAAAAACATTAATGAAGTTCTCAATGTGAATGAACAAGGGAGGAAGGGAAGATAGCATGTATTAATATATAAATAATAAATTTGAATTCCACACAAAATAATAACAAAAGATGAAAAAGATGTGTAGATTTGTCAAATAGAATCCAAAGTTTAGCAAATTTACATAATAGTGATGAATAAACTTGAATTAAACTTATAAATTAAAAAGAAGGATCTTGAAAAATAACCTCATAATCTAACATATGAAATATAATTTTTCAACAATAAGTAAGAAAATTAGAGTTGTCTAGAATGTTATTCCTCAAAAAATTGCAAAAACATTTCATCCATAAATTTCATAACTTTTAGCTAACCTTGATCACTTACAAATAATAAAATCTATAATAAATAAGAAAGAGTTGTTCTTACCCCTTCCAAAATTTACAAAACATAAAATAAGATTACAAAGCTCTAAAATGAGTGTACATCCTTTAACTTGTTAAAATAATAAATATATTTACGATGAAATATTGTCTTTACATAAATTTGACAAGTGTATAGTTGTTGCAATATTATGATGAACAATTTATGTGCATCGGTTATGTATATATACATTGTCGAATCATTTTGCCAAACATTTATCTTTCTTCTTTTATCATTGCAATTTCATCAATAACAGTTCCATAGAGATTATTGTATAGGGATAACCTCTTTAGTCTCATTTTTTCTAGGAGCTGATAAGATTTGATCACTTGTTTTGACTTGTAAGAACCTTCATTTTCACTTTTCTCTCATACAAGACATTTGGATATTGCTAGAATGACAACCTGTCATAACCCTCCCTTATCACTTTTAATTTGATGCAATTTCTATTATATCTTCTTTTGGTTGAACTATTGAATATGGTTGAATAAATATTATAAAAGGTTAAATAATGGACCCACATACACACTTGGAGAATATAATTTAAATAGGCATTATTTATTTTTCCCATTCCCAATTATGGCACATGTTGTAGGAGAAATTAGAAGCTTCTAGAGGAATCTTCATTCTTTAATTCCCTTGCATGTAACTCCCCCACTAAGATATTAATCAATTTTGCATGGATCCAATATTGGAAAAAGAATCTCATTTTCAATTAATTCCTCTAGATAGTGGAGTTAAGGGGTTTTTCCTATATATTGTATGCAATTTTCAAAAGAAGGGGGTTGATTATTTTTTTGAAGAAAAGTTTTCTCAAGAAGTATTTTTTTTTTTTCTAGTAGTCACATTTTTCATTTGTAGAATTGTTAAGTTTGTTTTGAAGAAATTTCACCAAGCTTGCAAGGAAGGATCAAGAAAAGCTAGCTTGAAGATTTGGAGAGGATTCAACATCAAAAGGCTTCTCCAGGTTCCCCCTTTTCCATTTGCTAATTGCTTATGTAAATTTTATATTTTCAAAAGGAAATATCTCCTCTTAGATTCTTTTATTTGAATATAATTTTCTGAAGGAAATTATTACTTAATTGTTAGATAGACTTATTAGAAAGGAAAATCTATTTTTTATTAAAGAAATGAATTGATAAAAGTACTTTTCAAACATGCAAATGCACATTTCTTTTTATTTGTTAATCTGTTTAGAGAAAAGAAAGAAATCAGACTTCTACTTTTTTCTGCTTTTTGAAATCTAAAGAAAATCTTGAATCTAGAAAAAAAAATCGTGCTTTTCAACATCTCTACTTTTTTTTTGAAAACTCAAAATTCTTTTATCTCTGTAAATAGTTTCTTTCTCTATGCATATAATCATTTGTATTGAGAAATCTCGCTATGTGAAATAGTATTTCAAATATGAATTCTTCTCAAAATTGTTGTATAAACTCCCTGTGAAAAATATCATCTTGTTATTTATTTCTTTTCAAAAATCTCTCTCCCTCTATGAATGTTAATTTCCTGACAAACTCATCATAAAAAATTATGTTTATCTCAACATAGGGCGAATTTGTTGAATATGATCACTGTGAAATCGAAATTTATACATCTATCTATCTCTCAAGTAATTTAGTTCTTTGTTGTATTGCTGCCTTAAATTCAAGCACAGTGTATCTTTGTTTAGTCTCCTGTGAAATCATTAAAATAATTTTCTCTATTATTTTTCATACCTGTGAGTAGATTCTTATTTTATTTCTATAATATCATTTTTATATATATCCTCTTAAATTGTTAATAGAACTAGAATAAAACCGTATATATATATATATATATATATATATATATATATATATATATATATATATATATATATATATATATATATATATATATATATATATATATATATATATATATATATGTATGTATGTGTATATATATGTATGTATGTATATATATATATATATATATATATATATATATATATATATATGTATGTATGTATGTATGTATGTACATACATATATATATATATACATATATGTATATATGTATATATGTATGTATACATATATATGTACATATATATATATATATGTATACATACATTTATAACTATATATATATATATATATATATATATATATATATATATATATATATATAAATGTATGTATACATATGTACATATATATGTATACATACATTTATATATATATATATATATATATATATATATATATATATATATATATATATATAAATGTATGTATACATATATATGTACATATATATGTATATATATATATATATATATATATATATATATATATATATATATATATATATATATATATATCTGTGTGTGTGTGTGTGTGTATACATATATATATTGCAATATTTATTTTTTACGATAAGAAAAAACATATATAAAATAAAATAAAGTAGTTTCAAAAAATATTTTTGCATTAAATAAACTAAACGGTCAACGTAGGGGGGAGGCGGAGTTAATGTAACTGTCGGGGAGTGGTACTCTCCACTACCCCTGCGGTCACTGTTATGGCAGTGGCCGCAGAGGGAGTGGAGGGGCCCACGGCTGTCCCCTCATCCCTGCACCTATAGGTCCGCAGTGGTGATGGGACCCGTGGCCCCCACTCCCCACTTGACAATAAAAGCTTATTTCAGTATCATTTTTTAAAAATTTAGATTTTTTTTTACATATTAATTTGCTAATATTTTCCTTAATTTTAAGTTTAGTTTAGTAAAGATAAACTTAGAAAAAATTATAAATAATTTGGATCATTGTTTAGTAAATTTATAATTGTAAATTAAAGTATATCTAATTTTATAATTGGAATCTTTCAATTTATTTGAGATTTATTGGGTTACTTAGTTGGTATTTTAGATTCATTAAAAACAATTGATTTATGTTATTATGATTTGATCCAAAATTTGTCTAATGTCTAAATTAATTGCTTATTTTGAACTAATGACTCTATAATTAATTATTCTTATGATAGAAATAACATTTGCTTAATCTTGCGTGTAAATGACACTATCCTTGCATCATGCGAATTACTTATACATTATTTGCATTTTTTGATGGGCAAGTTACATTTTCATCATCTTCATGCAAGTTACACGTTTAGTTATCAATATGCGAGTTTCATAATTGTCATTATTGTGCAAGTTATATTTCAAGTTTTGAATATTAAATAATTTGGTTTTCAAGTGGTTCATGAATCCCATACAAGTAGTTTTTTTTCAATTATTTAAGCTTTGCAATGTCTAATTATGCACGTTCATTTCATAATTGTTTCAAGCATGATGCTAATTAAAAAATTTCATAGCCTCTTAGTTAGAAAACTAAACAAAGGGAGTTGGAAAACAAAAACCTAGCAGCGTTCGGTATTTACGGTGCCTCTGGGTCACGCTTATGGGTAATGTCGTCGTGTTGAACTATTGTACTTAATGCCTAATAAAGTTGCATCAACAACGTTTGTGGCATCGTCCCTATAAATCGTCGAGGAGTAATAAGGGACACTTGGAAGTTAAAATCCAAGGGGAGGGTAATCCCCCTTGGATCAATAATCTAATAAGATAATCCTTAAATGATTTTACATCCGCTGAGTTAAACCATAGTAAACCCCTTTAGCTTTAGGGTTGATTGAGTGAAATGCTTTTATAAATTTGATTTAATCTCGAAGAGTTGTTGATGATTGACAATTGGGTCAAGGGTGACGCTTATGATAGGTATTAGGATCTAGTTGTTTTAGGCCACAAGCAATAGGCCATCTTGAGCCTTTGCTTAAGTGCTACCATCGTGGGTAGCAACCGCAGAGAAACTGTCTGGGACATTGACCCTAAAAAGGGTTGCGTACCCACCAAACGGTTTACATTAAACCATAGATTAGAAAATAGAACTACATACTTTATGCCTTGATCCCGTGCCGAAACGGGTATGTAGGCAGTCTAGGGACGAAGTTGTCCCTAGTACTCAGGCGTTCGTGGATGGGGTCTAGTTTTGGTAAGAAGAAGGATTGAGAAGAATCCTAATTTGAAATATAAGTGTAATAAAAGAAAAAGTAATTCAATGCATACTTGGAAGGAATCCCGTATGGATTCTCTTGACTTCCCGAGGCTTTAAGCTAAATTCCGAGGCAGAATTCAAGCTTGCATTATATTATTTTGATTTCTCTTAAGGACGGCGACCTCGGTGCACTCCTATCAGAGGAGTGTAGTGCTTAGTGAGTGGCTTAGGACCCGAATGGTCCCGATGAGTCTAAGTCTCTGGCTAGAGCACCTCCTATCCCAATTGGAAGATGCCTACCCCGTATGGGTAGATGCCTATCCCGTATTGGATAGATGAAACCTTCTGTTCTGTATGGACAGATGCCTAACCCGTATGGTTAGATGCTCATTGTAAAAACCCACCATACTTAACTCAACAAAATGTGACCTCTTTTTTTTGTGTGTTTAATTTAATCATTGTGTTTGATTCAATCGCATACTCTGGGTATCCATCCATTTGGATTAGGCATTCATCCATTCGGGATGAGCATCTAGCCATACAGGTTAGGCATCTGTCCATACGGGACATAAGATTTCATCTATCCAATACAGGATAGGCATCTACCCATATGGGGTAGGCATCTATCCAATCAGGATAGGAGGTGCTCTGGCCAAAGACTTAGACTCATCGGGACCATTCGGGTCCTGAGCCACTCACTAAGTACTACACTCTTCTAACAGAAGTACATCAAGATCGCCGTCCTTAGGAGTAATTTAAATAACATAATACAAGCTTTAATTCCGCCTCGGAATTTGGCTTAAAGTCTCGGGAAGTCAAGCGAATCCATACGGGATTCCTTCCAAGTATGCATTGAATTACTTTTTCCTTTATATTATACTTATCTTTCAAATTAGGATTCTACTCAATCCTTCTTTTTACCAAGCCTAGACCCCACCCACGAACGCCTGAGTACTAGGGACAACTCCATCCCAAGACTGCCTACATACCCGTTTTGGAACGGGATCAAGGCGTAAAGTATGTAGTTCTATTTTCTACTCTATGGTTTGATGTAAACTGATTAGTGGGTATGCAACCCTTTCTAGGGTCAATGTCCCAGATAGTTTCTCTGTGGTTGCTACCCACGGTGGTAGCACTTAAACAAAGGCTCAAGATGGCCTATTGTTTGTGGCCTAAAACAACTACATCCTAACACCTATCATAAGCATCACCCTTGACCAAATTGTCAATCACTAATATCTCTTCAAGATTAAATCAATTTCATAAAAGCATTTTACTTAATCAACCCTAAAGGGGGTTTACTATGGTTTAACTCAACGGATGTAAAATCATTTAATGATTATCTTGTTAGATTATCGATCCAAGAGGGATTACCCGCCCCTTGGATTTTAACTTCCAAGTGTCCCTTATTACTCCCCGATGATTTATAGGGACGATGCCACAGACGTCGTTGATGTAGCTTTATTAGGCATTAAGTGCAGTAGTTCAACACGATGGCATTACCCGTAAGCGTGACCCAGAGGCACTGTATATACCGAACGCTGCTAGGTTTTGGTTTCCATTTTCCTTTATTTAGTTTTCTAACTAAGAGCTATGAAAACATCATACTTGAAAACAATTACTAATTGAACGTGTATAATTTAATTAATTGAAATAACTACTTGATGAATCACGTAGAATAAAAACCATAACTAACTTATTTATTATTCGAAACTTGAAATATAACTTGCGTAAAAATGACAATTATGAAACTTGCATATTAATAATTAAATGTGTGACTTGCATGAAGATGAAGAAAATGTAACTTTGTCATTAATAAATGCAAATAAAGTATAAGTGATTCGCATGAAGCAAGGATAGCATCAGTTACATGCAAGGTTGAGAAATGTGTTGATTTATACCATGAGAAAAATCACTTGTAGAGCCACTGGTCCCAAAAATAGCAACTCGCTTAGACATTTGGTTCGAATTATATTAATGTGAATTAATTGCTATATGCCAACTAAGTGCCCCAATGGATCTTAAATAGATTGAATGATTCTAATCATAAAATTTGATATAATATAATTTACAATTATAAAATTTACTATAGATAAATTAATTATGAATTTACTACACAATAATCCCCAATATCTATAAATTTTTCTAAGTTAAATTTAATAACTTAAAGTTTATACTAAGGAAAAAAAAAAAATTAACAATTTCTAAATTTCAATTTATACATTTATATTTATAAAGAAAAAACCTAAAAAAAAGGGAAAGATAGGCGAATTTTTTGTTTAAGGGTTAGTGGGGAGTGGGGCCCATGGGTCCCATCACCACTGCGGGTCTGCAGAAGCAGGTCCGCAGTGATGAGGGGACCTCGTGGTCCCCTCCACTACCCTGCGGCCACTGCCGTGACAGTGACCGCAGGGGAAGTGGAGGGTACCACTTCCCCGACGATTACAATAACCGCCTCCCCCATGCACGCCGCCCGATGTTTTTTGAAACAATTTTCGAGAACATGTTGTTTGCTAAAATATAATCCCTTTGCAACATTTAATATATTTTATCATTTGAAATAAATTTAATATATATATATATATATATGGTTTACATTCCCAATTATTTAATGATATATATATATATATAAACAAAAAGAGTATTTATGAAAATAAGAACATGAATAAAATAGATAATCAAGTTATCGCAGAGGTAGGTAATTGTTTTAAATTGACTTCACAAGAAATGAAAATAGAGAGATTTGCTTCAGCAAATAAAATAGATAATTAGAAATTGATTTCACAGGAAATAAAAATAGAGAGAGATTGGCTTCAGCACCAAACAGATAATTAGGAATTGATTTCACAGGAAATAAAAATAGAGAGAGATTTGCTTCAGCAATAAACAGATAATTAGAAATTGATTTCACAGGAAATAAAAACAGAGAGAGATTTGCTTTAGCAAATAAACAGATAATTAGAAATTGATTTCACAGGAAATAAAAACAAAGAGAGATTTGCTTCAGCAAATAAACAGATAATTAGAAATTGATTTCATAGGAAATAAAAACAGAGAGAGATTTGCTTCAGCAAATAAACATATAATTAGATTTCCACAGAGGATTATTCACAGAGAAATATATTCCTCCATTGCAACTAATATTCACAGAGAGAAGTGTATAACCAAATAAAAATATTCATGAAATCAAATGAGAATAAGGAATTACTCACAGAGATGAATAACACAGAGGATTATTCACAGAGAAGTATATTCCTCCATTTCAACTAATATTCACAGAGAGAAGTATATAACCAGATAAAAATATTCATGAAATCAAATGAGAATAAGGAATTATTCACATAGATGAATAACACAGAGGATTATTTCCAGAGAGAAATGAATACATGAGATTTATATCTTATTATCAGGCATTTTCTGTTCGTAGGGAAGTAAGATTTTTAATGTAAGAAGAGAATTACATTTAAATTTCCAATCCAGTAAATGAAATTGAGAGAAGAAAAGCAAGATCTGATATTTTCTAAAACAAATAATAAAGCTATCTTTCACATGAAAGCAAGATCTGATATTTCTTCTCTAAGGAAAAATTAAACAAATAAATAAGCTATCTTTTCAATATTATCACAAAAGAAAATTTTATAAAGGAAGATCTAGAAGCTATATTTTTGGATAATACCATTTTCTCATATGGGAATGTGAAATAAAAAGAGGAGAACCTGGCTTATCGAAGTTCGATGTTGAATCCAACCTTCTAGCTATCCTCCTTAGATCCTTCCTTGCCACTTGAGAGAAAACTTTCAAACAATAACTTAACAAATCCTGCAATGAAAATGAGACTACCAAGAAGTTCCTACTACTAAAAACTTGGGAAATTTTATTCAAAACCTAATCAACTCCCTTCTTTGAAACTTGCATACAATTTTATAAGAAAAATCCCTCAATTCCACTATCTAGAGAATTTAATTAAAAAAAGAGATTCTTCTCCAATATTGGACTCATGCAAATTGATTAAAAACTTAGTGGGGGAGTTACATGCAAGGTGGTGGAGATTCCTCTAGAAGCTTCTAATTCCTCCTACAACATGTGCCATAATTGGGAGTAAAAATAAAAATAAATAAAGCCTTTTGAATTATATTCTCCAAGTGTGTGTGTGTGTGTGCGCGCGCTTATTATTATTCTTTTATATTATTTATTCAATCATTTCCAATAGCTCAACCAAAAATTATATAATAGAATTGTATCAAATCAAAAAGTGATAAAGGAGGGTTGTGACACTCATCCCGGATGGATGAATGCCTAATCCAAATGGATGGATGCCCAGAGTATGCGATTGAATCAAACACAAATGATTAAATTAAATATTAAAAAAAAAAGAGGTCAAAATTTTGTTGGGTTAAGTATAGTGGGTTATTACATGTGGTATCAGAGAAAAGGTTCAAATCTAGGCCTTGTGCTCACTTCAATTTACACAACCAAGGGAGTGTCTTGCAATGGTAGAGAGTAAATTATAAAATCTTAAATCAAGAACTAACTACATAATTTAATTTTCAGGTAAAACCCTAGATGACTAGAGGAAGGGGAAGAGGAAGAGGAAGAGGAAGGGGAAATGGAAGACGTGCTACCACTAGGAGACAAAGGGAAGCTAACCATGAGGAAAATCATGAAGAAAACCATGAAGAAAACCATGAGGAAAACCATGAAGGGAATCAACATAAGCAAGGGAATAACGAAGATGGGGTCGAGACTATAATCAACCTGCTAACCGAACAAAGGGATAAGATCAACTTCTTGGAGCAATCAATGCAAGAACTTAGGGTAAGGAAGAATGACATTGAAAATCGAAGTGGAATTGAAAACGGGAACCCTGGTAGCAATCAAGGGAATGTGATGGACAATAGAAAAGAAAATAACATATTGGAATTCTCTAAGGATTTGAAGAAAATCACCCCCTTAAGTTCGGTGGGAGGCAAATTGGTGAAGGAGCTAAAAATTGGTTAAATGAAATGGAAAAGTATTTTGAACTAAGAGATTTTAGTGAAACAACCAAGGCCTTATGGGGTTCCTATCAACTCATAGGGGAGGAAGCTAGTTGGTGGACCAACACCAAGGAGCAAAATGGGTATAGCAGGGATACGATCACATGGGATCAATTTTTTCACCACTTCTGAAAAAGGTGGCTCCCTCAATTGTTCTTTGATGAGAAGGTGACAGAGTTCCATAATCTACGACAAGGGCCCCTATCAGTCCAACAATATTGGGATAAGTTCACCAAATTGCTTAAGTACGTACCTATGTACCAGAAAGATGAAGAAGGTCAAGCGAGGAAGTTCATTTTGGGACTAAATACCAACATAGGGGCAGAGGTTGACATGCATGGACCCAAAAACATGAATGAAGTAATTGAAAAGTCCCTAAGGTAGGAGAGAAAGATTTAAGCCCTAACAACAACAAGGCAGAACTATAATGGGAACCACTCATTTAAAAGGAAGCAAGAATTCAAGGGGGACACTAACTTCAACAAAAATCAAAGGAACAATTCTTCTGAAAGAAGGCCACCCCCTAATAAATATCAGAGGAATGGAAATAATAATAATAACAAGGGAAATAATAACAGGGGAAATTATAATAGGAATGACCAGTAGAACAGGATAACTCATCCACCTAGGACCAATGAAACAAGGAATGATCCCCCTAGGAATCAAGGCAGGAGGGGTCCTGCAAGTGGATGTTTTATGTGTGGGGGAAACCATTTTGCTAGAGAATGTCCTAGGATGCAAGGTCATATTAGGGCCAATCAACCACAACAAGGGCCTCAACAAAGGATTCATGCAGCAATTAGGAACCGAAGAGAAAGATTCTAGAATGTTCCCGTGGAAACTACGAGTACACTATTTGAACAACCAATTTCAATTCTAATTGACACTGGGTCATCTGAATGTTTCATCTCGCCTGAATTAGTAAGAAAATATGCATTAAAAGTTAATCAAATGGAGTCATCATGGACGGTTCAATATGGGGATAAGGCAACTAGGGAAGTAACTAAGTGTTTGCCGAGGGCAAGGGTACAATTTCCTAAGTTTGAAACAAGGGTAGATCTCTATGTGGCACCCCTAGGGTTATATGATGTAATTATTGGAATGAGTTGGTTAATAGATCATCAAGCTAATGTAGATTGATATAACAAAGTTGTTGAATGTTTAGATGATGGGGGGAAAAGGGTAAAAATCCAAGGAAAGTTTAACCCCATTAATATAGAAACCATATCAGCCATGCAATTAAAAAAGGAAAGAAGAAGAGGAGGCCTAATCCATATGGTTGAAATTGATGAAGGAGAAGAGGAAAATACCCCAACCTTTGAAAATACCCCTTTCTTACGAGAATTCAAGGATGTCTTTCCAGAAGAATTACCCGGCTTACCCCCTAAAAGGAAATTTGACTTTTCTATCGACTTACTACCAAGAGCTGAACCAATATCAAGGGCACCTTACCGAGTGAACACAACTGAATTACAAGAGCTCAAAATGCAATTAGAGGAACTCTTAGCCAAAGGATTAATAAGGCCAAGTGTATCACCATGGGGAGCACCAGTCTTATTCGTTAAGAAGAAGGATGGAACCTTAAGACTATGCATCGACTATAGGATGTTGAACAAGGTCACAATAAAGAATAGGTATCCCTTACCTCGAATAGAGGATCTTTTTGACCAAATGAAAGGAGCAGCAGTTTTATCGAAGATAGACCTCCGATCAGGATATCATCAACTCAGAATTAAAGAGGAGAACATTCTGAAGACAACATTCAGGACTAGATATGGGCATTATGAATTCATAGTAGTACCTTTTGGTGTAACCAATGCCCTAGCTGCATTTATGAACCTAATGAATAGTGTACTCCATGACTACTTGGACAAATTTGTTTTGGTATTTCTGGATGACATCTTGATTTACTCTAGGAATGAGGAGGAACATTTAGTACACCTACAAATGGTTTTGCAAAGATTGAGGGAACATAAGTTATATGGGAAACTGTCAAAATGTGCCTTCTTCGAGGAAAAAATTCACTACCTTGGGCATATAATATCAAAGGAAGGAATAGCAGTTGATCCAGATAAGATAAAGGCAATAGTAGAATGGTCGATCCCTAAAAATATTTTAGAGGTAAGAAGCTTTATGGGGCTAGAAGGGTACTATAGGAGGTTTGTGGAAGGATTCTCTAAGATAGCAAACCTCATCACCTCATTGCAGAGGAAGGGTAAAATTTTTGTGTGGACAGAGCAAAGTGATAAGGCATTTCAAATCTTGAAGGAAAAACTAACATCAGCACCCATTTTAAAGGTACCAGATCCGAATGGACACTTCACAGTCATAACTGACGCTTCTATTGAAGGTTTAGGAGGAATACTTATCCATGATGAAGGGGTAGTAGCTTACGAATCCAGGAAGCTGAAGACTCATGAAGTTGATTATGCACCCCATGACTTAGAGTTAGTAGCAATTGTGCATGCCCTACACAAATGGAGACACTTCTTACTAGGGAAGCCCTTTGAGTTAAAGTCAGATAACCAAGGACTAAAGTACATCTTTACCCAACCCCACTTAAATGCTAGACAAAGAAGGTGGTTAGAGTTTCTAAGTGAATATGATTTTGAAATTGAATATATTAAGGGGAAGGAAAATAGGGTGGTAGATGCTTTAAGTAGGAGGAGACACTTGATGACTATAGCAACATTCAAAACTTCTTTCAAAAAGCAAGTAATGGATGAACAGGGACATAGCCCATGTATGAGCAAGTCAAATTGACTTTAGAATACGATCCAACAGATCCTAAGATTGAAGGGTATACATTAGATGAAGATGGATTACTCAGATACAATAATAAAATTTATGTTCCTAGTTCAGGGGACTTGAGGAAGGTAGTCTTGTCGAAGACTCATAATGGCCCTTACTCAGGGCACCCGGGGGTTAACAAACATTATGAAGATCTAAAGAAGCTATACTTTTGGCAAAGGATGAAGAATGACATAGTCAAGTATGTGGCTAAATGTTTGGAGTGTCAAAGAGTAAAGGCAGAGCATAGACATCCAGCTGGATTATTACAGTTACATGATGTACCTCAACACAAGTGGTAAGTTATTAGCATGGATTTTGTGCAAGGGTTACCCATGTCACCTTCTAGGCATGATACAATAATGGTGGTAATTGAAAAACTCACTAAGGTGGCACACTTTCTACTAGGGAATCTGACGGATGATGCACCTACCTTGGCAAGATGCCTTGTTAAGGAAATATTTAGGTTGCATGGAATGCCAGAGAAAATCATATTAGATAGAGATGCTAGATTCACTTCGGTTTTGGACAACCCTTCAATCAGCTCTAGGAACTCAACTAAATTTTAGTACTGCATACCATCCTGAAACTGATGATCAAACAGAGAGGACAAATCAGATTTTGGAAGACCTACTTCGCATGTACTGCATGGACCAACAGAAGAAATGGGAAGATTACCTACCTCTAGTAGAGTTTTCTTACAATAATACATATCAAACATCTTTGGGGATGGCACCTTTTGAAGAATTGTATGGTAGGCCATGTCGAACACCTTTGAGTTGCGATAGTCTTAAAGACAGGGTAATTGTTGGACCAGATATGTTGAAGGAGATGGAAAGGAAAACT
Source organism: Cryptomeria japonica (assembly GCF_030272615.1). Lineage (NCBI taxonomy): Eukaryota > Viridiplantae > Streptophyta > Pinopsida > Cupressales > Cupressaceae > Cryptomeria > Cryptomeria japonica. The sequence continues at coordinate 327,144,586 of NC_081415.1, forward strand.
AAGGAAATTAGGCAAAGATTGAAGGAAGCCTCAGATAGGCAGAAAAGTTATGCAGACAAGAACAGGACACCAAGGGAGTTTGAGGTGGGAGAGAAAGTCTTCCTAAGGGTTAGGCCACACAAGAGTTCCATAAGGTTTGGGAAAAAGACTAAGCTTGCACCTTGTTATGTTGGGCCTTTTGAGATATTGGAAAGGATTAATCCAGTTGCATACCGGTTGGCCTTACCTCCCCAGTTGAGCCGAATCCATGATGTCTTCCATATATCTCTTCTTAAAAAGTATGTACCTGATGAGAAACATATCTTGAATTGGGATGATTTACAGGTCCAGGAAATGGGGGGAATAATGATAGAGCCATTCAGAATCTTGGAGAGGCGCCAGTGCCGATTGCGCAACAGAGAGGTTGATCAATGCAAAGTACAATGGAATCAGTATGATGAAAAGAATGCCACATGGGAAGATACTACGAAAATGCAACAGTTGTTTCCTTTTTTGTTTGAAACTAATCATGAACTATAGACTCTTTTTGGATACATTCAATAGAGTGCATCGGGACGATGCACAATTTAAGGGGGGGAGGATGTCATAACCCTCCCTTATCACTTTTAATTTGATGCAATTTCTATTATATCTTCTTTTGGTTGAACTATTGAATATGGTTAAATAAATATTATAAAAGGTTAAATAATGGACCCACATACACACTTGGAGAATGAAATTTAAATAGGAATTATTTATTTTTCCCATTCCCAATTATGGCACATGTTGTAGGAGAAATTAGAAGCTTCTACAGCAATCTTCATTCTTTAATTCCCTTGCATGTAACTCCCCCACTAGGATATTAATCAATTTTGCATGGATCCAATATTGGAAAAAGAATCTCATTTTCAATTAATTCCCCTAGATAGTGGAGTTAAGGGGTTTTTCCTATATATTGTATGCAATTTTCAAAAAAAGGGAGTTGATTATTTTTTTGAAGAAAAGTTTTCTCAAGAAGTAGTATTTTTTTTCTGGTAGTCATATTTTTCATTTGCAGAATTGTTAAGTTTGTTTTGAAGAAATTTCACCAAGCTTGCAAGGAAGGATCAAGAAAGGCTAGCTTGAAGATTTGGAGAGGATTCAACATCAAAAGGCTTCTCCAGGTTCCCCCTTTTCCATTTGCTAATTGCTTATGTAAATTTTATATTTTCAAAAGGAAATATCTCCTCTTATATTCTTTTATTTGAATATAATTTTCTGAAGGAAATTATTACTTGATTGTTAGATAGATTTATTAGAAAGGAAAATCTATTTTTCATTAAAGAAATGAATTGATAAAAGTACTTTTCAAACATGCAAATGCACATTTCTTTTTATTTGTTAATCTGTTTAGAGAAAAGAAAGAAATCGGACTTCTACTTTTTTCTGCTTTTTGAAATCTAGAGAAAATCTTGAATATGGAAAAAAAATCGTGCTTTTCAACATCTCTACTTTTTTTTTGAAAACTCAAAATTCTTTTATCTCTGTAAATAGTTTCTTTCTCTATGCATATAATCATTTGTATTGAGAAATATTGCTATGTGAAATAGTATTTCAAATATGAATTCTTCTCAAAATTGTTGTATAAACTCCCTGTGAAAAATATTATCTTGTTATTTATTTCTGTTCAGTAATCTCTCTCCCTCTGTGAATGTTAATTTCCTGACAAACTCATCATAAAAATTTATGTTTATCTCAACATAAAGCAAATTTGTTGAATATGATCACTGTGAAATCGAAATTTATACATCTATCTATCTCTGAGGTAATTTAGTTCTTTGTTGTATTGCTGCCTCAAATTCAAGCACAGTGTATCCTTTTTTGGTCTCCTATGAAATCATCTAAAATAATTTTCTCTATTATTTTTCATACCTGTGAGTAGATTCTTATTTTATTTCTATAATAACATTTTTATATATACCCCTCTTAAATTGTTAATAGAACTGGAATAAAACTGTATATATATATATATATATATATATATATATATATATATATATATATATATATATATATATATATATATATATATATATATATATATATATATATATATCTATGTATACATATATATATATATATCTATGTATACATATATATATATATGTATGTATACATATATATATATATATATATCTATGTATACATATATATATATATATGTATGTATACATATATATATATATATGTATGTATACATATATATATATATATGTATGTATACATATATATATATATATATATATACATATATATATATATATGTATGTATACATATATATATATATATAATATATATGTATACATACATATATATATATATATATATATGTATACATACATATATATATATGTATGTATACATACATATATATATATGTATGTATACATATATATATATGTATGTATACATATATATATATGTATCTATACATATATATATATGTATCTATGTATATATATACATATGTACATATGTATATATATACATATGTATATATGTATATATATACATATGTATATATATGTGTGTGTGTGTGTGTCTATATATTGCAATATTTATTTTGTACGATAAGAAAAAAATATAAAATAAAATAAAGTAGTTTCAAAAAATATTTTTGCGTTAAATAAACTAAACGGTCAATGTAGGGGGAGGCGGAGTTAATGTAACCGTCGGGGAGTGGTACTCTCCACTACCCCTACGGTCACTGTTACGGCAGTGGCCGCAGAGGTAGTGGAGGGGCCCACGGCTGTCCCCTCATCCCTGCACCTACAGGTCCGCAGTGGTGATGGGACCCGTGGCCCTCACTCCCCACTTGACAACAAAAGCTTATTTCCGTATCATTTTTTAAAAATTTAGATTTTTTTTTACATATTAATTTGCTAATATTTTCCTTAATTTTAATTTTAGTTTAGTAAAGATAAACTTAGAAAAATTTATAAATAATTTGGATCATTGTTTAGTAAATTTATAATTATAAATTAAAGTATATCTAATTTTATAATTGGAATCTTTCAATTTATTTGAGATTTATTAGGTTACTTAGTTGGTATTTTAGATTCATTAAAAATAATTGATTTATGTTATTATGATTTGATCCAAAATTTGTCTAATGTCTAAACTAATTGCTTATTTTGAACTAATGACTCTATAATTAAATATTCTCGTGATAGAAATAGCATTTGCTTAATCTTACATGTAAATGACACTATCCTTGCATCATGCGAATTACTTATACATTATTTGCATTTATTGATGAGCAAGTTACATTTTCATCATCTTCATGCAAGTTACATGTTTAATTATCAATATGCGAGTTTCATAATTGCCATTATTGTGCAAGTTATATTTCAAGTTTTGAATATTAAATAATTTGGTTTTCAAGTGGTTCATGAATCCCATAGAAGTAGTTTTTTTTCAATTATTTAAGCTTTGCAATGTCTAATTATGCATGTTCATTTCATAATTGTTTCAAGCATGATGCTAATTAAGATTTTTCATACCCTCTTAGTTAGAAAACTAAACAAAGGGAGTTGGAAAACAAAAACCTAGTAGCGTTCAGTATTTACGGTGTCTCTGGGTCACGCTTATAGGTAATGTTGTCGTGTTGAACTACTGCACTTAACGCCTAATAAAGCTACATCAACGAAGTCTGTGGCATCGTCAATATAAATCATCAGGGAGTAATAAGGGACACTTGGAAGTTAAAATCCAAGGGGAGGGTAATCCCCCTTGGATCGATAAGCTAATAAGATAATCCTTAAATGATTTTACATCCACTGATTTAAACCATAGTAAACCCCTTTAGGGTTGATTGAGTGAAATGCTTTTATAAATTGATTTAATCTCGAAGAGTTGTTGACGATTGACAATTGGGTCAAGGGTGACACTTATGATAGGTATTAGGATCTAGTTGTTTTAGGCCACAAGCAATAGGCCATCTTGAGCCTTTACCTAAGTGCTACCATTGTGGGTAGCAACCGCAGAGAAACTGTTTGGGACATTGACCCTAGAAAGGGTTGCATACCCACCAAATGGTTTACATTAAACCATAGATTAGAAAATAGAACTACATACTTTACGCCTTGATCCCGTACCGAAACGGGTATGTAGGCAGTCTAGGGATGAAGTTGTCTCTAGTACTCAAGCGTTCGTGGATGGGGTCTAGTTTTGATAAGAAGAAGGATTGCAAAGAATCCTAATTTTTAATATAAGTGTAATAAAAGAAAAATTAATTCAATGCATACTCGGAAAGAATCTCGTATGGATTCGCTTGACTTCTCGAGGCTTTAAGCCAAATTCCGAGGTGGAATTCAAGCTTGCATTATGTTATTTTGATTTCTCCTAAAGACGGCGACCTCGGTGCACTCCTATTAGAGGAGTGTAGTGCTTAGTGAGTGGCTCAAGACCTGAATGGTCCCGATGAGTCTAAGTCTCTGGCTAGAGCACCTCCCATCCCAATTGGATAGATGCCTACCCCGTATGGGTAGATGCCTATCCCATATTGGATAGATGAAACCTTATGTTCTGTATGGATAGATGCCTAACCCATATGGTTAGATGCTCATCCCGGATGGATGAATGCCTAATCCAAATGGATGGATGCCCAGAGTATGCGATTGAATCAAACACAAATGATTAAATTAAATATTAAAAAAAAAAGAGGTCGAAATTTTGTTGGGTTAAGTATAGAGGGTTATTACACAACCGTTCTTGGAATATAATTTGCGTCCAAATATTTTTTTCTATTAGGAACCTTGGTATTTGTATTTGCCTTGTCAATTTATTAATAATATCTTATGATGTCATCAAGTGATCTTTGATTACTTTCATCTTTTGAGATTTTCTTGATAAGTTTTCAAGGGCTTTGTTATATTCAATTTTAAATTCTTAGAAAACATCTTTTTTTGAATATTCTTTATGAAATTTTAATCTAATTTGACACATTGATTCACATGTAATGACCCACTATACTTAGCCCAAGAAATTTCGACCATTTTTTTTTTTTTAATTATTTATTTGTCTATTTGTGTTTGATTCAATCGCATACTCTGGGCATCTATCTGTAATACCCCGCTAGGAAACCCCAAAGGGATAAAACTAAAACACAAGAATAGAGTGCAAATATTTTTTTTTTCAAGTTAAAACAGAGTAATGATACATTGAGTTAACATTAAGTTCAGATTACACAACGGAAGACTTAACTAACACCTAAAGGGTTTCCCAACGTGATTACTTGATTCAACACTTCACTCAACTCACACTAATTAATCCAATTAAGTTGATTAACTTAATGACATGATTGTACTAAAACAATGGTTAAATTTATTCGATAGGTTAAAAATATAGATAACATGATTAAGTTCATTCATGTAATTTAACCATACATTACATCCAATCTTAAATTAAAACATATGCCATACATTTAATTTCCATACATACTTTATTTGCATTAAAAACTAATGAATACTTTTCATTATACTAACCTACATTCTTCATGATCCATATTACTGCATTTAATAAGATAACTTCATACATGCATTTAAGATTAATATCATCTAATCCACATTATACATTTTAACCATAATGCCATCCATATATGCAAAATAAAAAGGAACCAGATGAACACAAACACCACATAACACCAAAATGATATTGGAGTTCACCCCTAGTGGGCTACATCTCTGGGTCTGCTCAACTGCAAGACCCCTCTAATAAATAATAGGGTGAAGAATACATAAGGTTCGCATCCATTAAAACCTGCCAATAAGGCGTACATAAACAAATATTACATATGACCACACCAGTCAAAAGATACATGAATGATCCCAGAAGAAGGAAAAGGATCCATCTGAAACATGATAAGAAGGAAATACAAAAGAACAATTGGAGCACTCGCGAAACTAAGTACTCGCAACCCATCATAAGCAACCCATGGTCTAACATGAATATCAGGTACTCTCAAAGGTATAAACAACCAGATATGACTTCACAACAGTGCTCCTAGCAAAAACAACACAAACTGCACACTAGTGAACATAAGGGGCGAGTGTCATCACATAGCTTGGTACGGTTACCCTAGCAAGTCTCCATAGGTCTCGACCCCATCCACTGGGTTACCCTGGCAACATTTCCCGAAACTTCGGCCCATCCACGTCTCATGTGGACCCAACACATCCTTTCGTGAAGACAAGGTTGTTGGTTTGTCGTTTCAGGCCTTCTCACTGCATTCTGAGTTTGTACTAGCACTCATCCTATGTGTGAGGCACAATTATCTTACTTAGTGTTTTCATCTACTAAACTCTCTAATATTCTATTAGTTTATCACTTATTTAGACACACTTTTGATGGGTTACCCTTCTACCACTTTGGGTGCGGCCCCCACTCAAAAGCCACTGTCCCATATGAAATAAGACCACAATCAAACGAACTCCTAAAACTAGGGTATACACAAGAACTAGTTTACGGAATTCAATACAGTATGAATACCCACTTGGCCAAACAAGTCCTCACATTAGGTGTACTGGTTGACGATTCTCTGACTAGAGACATGACCAGCTACAGTCAACCACATAACAATATCCAATACTCACATATAAGGACATGACCAGATACAAACAATCACATGAAAACAGTCAATACTCGAGATCAAGGACATAACCAGATACAAAATAACCATATGGCAATATCCAACACTCACAATCAAGGGCTTGTCATTTTTTAATCAAATGCGAATACAAAAAATCAAACACGCATTGACATAAATTTGCAATGACAATCATTTTTCCATAACGCTTAAAATACAAATCGATCAAGTTTTTTAATTGATCTAAATTGATTGCAATTTATCTACCTCGTTAAGATACATGTCGTCCATGGTTTACTAATTCAACTATAATTCAATTTATATCATAGAATAATATAAATACTTCACAATGAATTTTCAAACCAAAAACCCATTTATATAATTATATTTATATGCTATACATACAAAGATATAATTCAATTTATATATTAATTAACTAAAAATTGATATTTATTTTTCAAAATAAAATCATCATTTCCATTCTTTTTCGAAATAAATTATCTAATCTCATCTTTTCCAAAACAAATATATACTTTCCAAAATATGAAAATATAAATTTAAAAAGAAACTAAAATTGATAATCATTTTCCCAATTAAAATAATATTCCCTTGCATATAAATAAAAAAATAAACTTAAATATTAATTAATATATATTTATTCATATACATTAATTAATAATTTAATAATAAACAAATACTGTTTAATAAACTTTTTGAATTAAATATTATTGAAACTTTATTTTAAAAAATATTATTTTTTTAATAACTAAAAGCAGAAAATTGGGTAGACCCATGTGGACAGCCACGTGGGCCTCCCTTTCCCCAAGGGAAGGGGTTGTGGAGACCATGTCGTGGTCTCCACCATCCATGGCTGACTGGAGGCCACGACATGGCCTCACAGCCATGGCCTCTCCCCATGGTATGGGGAAGCCACAACTCTCCCCAACCATGGGTCGAGGGCCATGGTTCCCAAATAGCCCGCAACCAATTTAATATATATATATATATATAAAAGAAAGCCCCAAATACAACATAGTCTCAGACTGAGAAAAAATTATGAGAAATAAATTTCCAGAATTCCAAAGATATATATATATATATATAAAACAATGAATTCCCAAAACATAAACTCGGAATATGACAGAGAAGAAGAAAGATAATGCAATCTTTTTGAAAATAAGCAATCCCAGCAAACTAAAATTGGGAAAAATTTACCAACATACCCAGAATACTCAAGTTTGAATGCATTCAAATGAAATTTTAACAAAATTTTATTGTGAACAGCCAACCCCAAATTTTGATTTTGAAATCAATTTGAACAAACAAGAATTAATCTGGAGGTTGGAAATGAAAACAAGGAGGATTCAAATTCGAGATTTAACTACAACTCTTCCTTATTCCACAAATTTATGAGATTTTCAAACAAAACCACATACAGATTTCTTC